>NC_036855.1:3834135-3855126 GCF_002910315.2 Salvelinus sp. IW2-2015
TGATATCAGCTGAATGAATTGTTAGTAGCGTTTCGGGTAATAATAGTATTAAAACATATTTTGAGAAATATTGGAAGGATATCAACCAAAATGGTGACCCTTTTAATTAAAGCTGATAGTATTCAGAATACTACAGTGCATATCAACGGTGATTGACCATATAACCGGTAAAGTACAGTGGAATTCAATAGACTCCCTTTTCAGGTGYTCAAATCTTCAACTAACATTACAAAAGATTTCCAATGCAAAATCATATCTTTGTTTTCTGGGGGACACCTTTAAAACCTATTATAAACTGGGTGGTTCGAGCCCTCAATGCCGATTGGCTGACAAACGTGGTATGGTCCCAAAAATATTTTTACTGCTCTAATAACATTGGTAACCAGTTTATAATAGCAATAAGGCACCTCGGGGGTTTGTGGTATATTTCCAATATACCACGGCTAAGGGCTGTATCTAGGCACTCAGCGTTGCGTGCGCATAAGAACAGTCATTAGCTGTGGTATATTGGCCATATACCACACCCCCTCTGGCCTTATTGGTTAAATATAGTGCTATTCAGTTCAGTGTGTCATTGATCAAGGTTGGGGCTGAAAATAGAGGGCTTCTAAGATAGATTCATGTTGGTTCCATCCAGTACTGTGCAAGGCTGAAGGATACCCAAAGCCAACGGCTCCTCTACTCCACAGAAAGAAAARCCATGCTGAGTAGGCGAGGGAAAATAATGGAATTTGCCAGACTCCTCTGGCCTCGCTGAGGTTGAGATGGGCAGGTGGAGGGGTGAGAGTGAGGCTGAGGGTGAGGGCAGGTTAAGGCCTTACCTTCCTGGACTGCCTGGAAAGGGTTGTTCCCATCCACAAACTCCACAGAGATGGTGATCTTCTCGGTCTCCAGGATCTCGTTGTTGAGGTTGAGGTCCGCCACGGCCATGCGGAACACCTCGTCATCCTTCCTGGCAGACTCATCAAAGATGGCCCCTATGGCGGGAGAGGGGGAGAAGGAGAGAGCGAGAGAAGGAGAGAGACGGGGGGTACAAAGAGAGAAGGAGAGAGAAAGAAGGAAAGCGGGAGGAAGGACAATGATGAGGGATCATCGTGACTAAGGAAAGAATCAAGCGAGCCTCTTAGGTCTCATACTGTATATGTAACTACAATCAATAGAAATCAATAGAACCAATAGAAATCAAAAGAACCAATAGAACCAATAGAAATCAATGGAAGCAATAGAAATCAAAATAACCAATAGAAATCAATGGAACCAATATACACTACCATTCAAAAGTTTGGAGTCACTTAGAAATGTCCTTGTTTTGTTGTAAATTACTATTGTAGCTGGAAATATCTGAATATCTACATAGGCGTACAGAGGCCCAAATCAGCAACCATCACTCCTGTGTTACAATGGCAYGCTGTGTTAGCTAATCCAAGTTGATCATTTTAAAAGGCTAATTGATCATTAGAAAATCATTTTGCAATTATGTTAGCACAGCTGAAAACTGCTTTTCTGATTAAAGAAGCAATAAAACTGGCCATCTTTAGACTAGTTAGACTTTAGACTAGTTGAGTATCTGGAGCATCAGCATTTGTGGGTTCAATTACAGGCTCAAAATGGCCAGAAACAAAGAACTTTCTTCTGAAACTCGTAARTCTATTCTTGTTCTGAGAAATGAAGGCTATTCCATGCGAGAAATTGCCAAGAAACTGAAGATCTCATACAACGCTGTCTACTACTCCCTTCACAGAACAGCACAAACTGGCTCTAACCAGAATAGAAAGAGGAGTGGGAGGCCTCGGTGCACAACTGAGCAAAAGGACAAGTTCATTAGAGTGTCTAGTTTGAGAAACAGACGTATCACAAGTCCTAAACTGGCAGCATCATTAAATAGTACCCGCAAAATACCAGTCACAACGTCAACAGTGAAGAAGTGATTCCGGGATGTGCTGTGTTCTTTTGCTCATCTTAATCTTTTCTTTTTATTGGCCAGTCTGAGATATGGCTTTTTCTTTGCAACTCTGCCTAGAAGGCCAGTATCCCGGAGTCGCCTCTTCACTGTTGACGTTGAGAGGAAAAGGAAAGTATGCCAGAGTCAATGGATGGATACAATACAGGAAACAAACCACCTACATGGTGCAGGAATCTAAATAAATCCGGCAGATTACCACCTGCAGCTTTTATATATATATATATATACTGTATATATCTTCTTCTGGCCATGCATTTCCTCTGGTTGTTGCCTGCAGCAAGTAACTGTTTAAAACTGCTCACTGAAGCAATGCTAAATGCATTTTGCTGACCATTTAGAAATAGATGGTGTGTATGATACGGATTGGTGATTCATACAGTAAACTAACCAATTTGGAGCTATGCTCACATTTTGGGGCCGAGTGCAGGTCAGTGTGATATTTGTTCACACTCTTCGCTGACCTATCAGATTATCAAGTAAATGGTGCTAGAAGGACCGTGGGAAACTACATCGACGTTTGAAACAGAAATTACAGCAATACAGGTAACATCCATTATGAACTCTAAAACACATTGAAGGACAAAGTCAGTCCTTGTATTTGTATTTATTACGGACAGCCATTAGTTCCTGCCAAGGCAGCAGCTACTCTTCCTGGGGTACAAACAAGATTAAGGCGATTACATCACAAAATAAAACAGTACACAACAGTACACATCACACAACACATTATTACACACTACTCTACCCCAACATATCTATAACACAACAGATTATTACACACCACTCTACCACTACATATCTACAATACAACACATTATTACACACTACTCTACCACAACATACAGTATCTACATAACAAAATCCATAATACAGCAATATAACAATAACTCAATGTACTTGTGTGTAGATTCCATGTGTTAGCATGTGTGTGCGTACGTGTGTGTGCCTGTGTGTGTTTGTGTGTGGAGTTTTATCTGTTTTATTTTAAATCTGATTTTACTGTTTGCATGAGTTACTTGATGTGGAGTAATGTTCAATGTAGTCATGGCTCTATGTCAGGGGTGGGCAGCTCCCGTCCTCGGGGGCCTGATTGGTGTCACACTTTTTCATCCATCCCTAGCAAACTGATTAATCAAATTACATTCTAAACTGAAGATCATGATTAGGTGATTATTGGAGTCAGGTGTGTTAGCTGGGGCCTGGGGCCAAACTGTGACACCAATCAAGCCCCCGAGGACTGGAATTGCCCAACCCTGCTCTATATAGTACTGTGTGCTTCCCATAGTTTGTTATGCACATGGGGACTGTGAATAGTCCTCTGGTGGCATGTCTTGTGGGGTATGCATGGGTGTCTGAGCTGTGTGCTAGTCGTTTAAACAGACAGCTCGGTGCTTTAAACACGTCAATACCTCTCATAAACACAAATAGTGACGCAGTCAATCTCTCCTCTACTTTGAGCCAGGAGAGATTGACATGTATTTTATTGATGTTACCTCTTGGTGTACATTTACAGGCCAGCCGTGCTGCTCTGTTCTGAGCCAGCTGTAATTTGCAGTAATGTCCCTCTTTGTGGCACTTCATGATATAACTGGGCATCAGTCCAAGTGAGACCGAAATAGGGTGACTTGTTTTGTTGATAGCAAAGTCAAGAAAGCAGAGCAGTGCTATGTTATTGACAGACCTCTCCCCATCTTAGCTCCCGTTGAATCAATATTTTTATGACTAAGCAGTTTAGTCTCCTGAACTTGGTCAATTTCCACATTATTCAATAAAATATTTAGTTGAGGTTTAGGGTTTAGTGAATGATTTGTCCCAAATACAATATTTTAACTTTTTTAAATATTTAGGACTAGCTTATTTCTTGCCACCCATTCTGAAACTGACTGCAGATCTTTGTTAAGTGTTGCAGTGATTTCACTTGTTGTGGTAGCTGAAGTGTATAGTGTTGAGTCATTAGCATACATAGACACACAGGCTATACTAAGTGCCAGTGGCAGGTCATTAKTAAAGATTGAAAAAAGTAAGGGGCCTAGAGTGCTGCCCTGGGGAATGCCTGACACTACCTGGATTATGTTGGAGAGGCTTCCATTAAAGACCACCCTCTCGATCCACGATATAGCAGGGGAGGTAAAGCTATAACACATACGTTTTTCCAGCAGCACATTATGATTGATAATGTTATAAGCTGSACTGAAGTCTAACAAAACAGCTCCCAGAATCTTCTTATTATAATTTTCTTTCAGCCAATCATCAGTCATTTGTGTAAGTGTTGTGCATGTTGAATGCCCTTCCCTATAAGCATGCTGAAAGTATGTTGTTCATCTGTTTACTGTGAAATAGCATTGCATCTGGTCAAATAATGTTTTTCTCCAAAAGTTTACTAAGGGTTGGTAACAAGCTGATTGGTCGGCTGTTTCAGACAGTAAAGAGTGCTTTGCTATTCTTGGGTAGAGGAATGACTTTTGCTTCCCTCCAGGCCTGAGGGCACACACTTTTCTGTAGGCTTAGATTGCAGAGAGTGGCAATATAGTTTGCTATCATCCTCAGTCATTTTCCATCCAAATTGTCAGACCCAGATGGCTTGTCATTGTTGACAGACAACAATATTTTTTCACCTCTTCCACACTCACTTTACGGAATTCAAAATTATAACGCTTGTCTTTCATAATTAAGTCAGTTACGCATGTTCAGAATTTGTTCTTGGCATCTCATGCCTAAGTTTGCTAATCTTGCCAATGAAAACATCATGAAAGTAGTTGGCAATATCAGTGAGTTTTGTGATGAATGAGCCATCTGATTCAATGAATGATGGAGCTCTGTTTGCCTTTTTGCCCAAAATGTCATTTAACGTGTTCCAAAGCTTTTTCTATTATCACTTTATATCAATTTATCTTTGTTTCATAGTGTAGTTTCTTCTTTTTGTTTAGTKTAGTCACAAGCTTTCTCAATTTACAGTACCTTTGCCAATGGGCTGTGCAGCCAGACTTATTTGCTATTCCTTTTGCCTAATCCCTCTCAAACATACCATTTTTCAAATCCTCATCAATCCAWGGKGCTTTAACAGTTTTACAGTAATTTTCTTAATGGGTGCATGCTTATTAGTAATTGGAATAAGCAATTTAATAAATGCGTCAAGTGCAGCGTCTGATTGATCCTCATTACACAGCACAGACCAGCAAATATTCTTTACATCTTTAACATCGGGGCTCCCGAGTGGCGCAGCGGTCTAAGGCACTGCATCTGTGTGCTAGAGGCATCACTACAGACCCTGGTTCGATTCCAGACTATATCACAACCGGCCATGATTGGGAGTCCCATAGGGCGGTGCACAATGTGGCCGGGGTAGGCCGTCATTGTAAATAACAACTTGTTCCTAACTGACTTGCCTAGTTATATAAAAATACATGTAAAAATATGAATCACTACAAAACCTCTTGTATGATCTCCTATACACTATATTAGGCCCATGGAACTTTGGTTTTCCTAGATATGGCAACTATATGGCTACTATATTATGATCACTACATCCGATGGATGTGGATGCTGCTTTAAAGCAGATTTCTGCAGCATTAGTAAAGATGTGAGCAATACACGTGAATGATTTCATTCCTGTGCTGGTTTGAAAAAACGCTGGTAGGTTGACTGATAACCTGAACCAGGTTGCAGGCACTGGTTCCAATGGGAAGCTTTTTCTTGAGTTGACAGCTTGATGAAAGCCAGTCAATATTTAGGTCACCCAGAAAATATACCTCTCTGTTGATATCAAATACATTATCAAGCATTTCACACATATTATCCAGATACTGACTGTTAACACTTGGTGATCTATAGCAGCTTCCCACCAGAATGGGCTTTAGGTGAGGCAGATGAACCTGTAGTCATATTACTTCAACAGTATTTGACATGAGATCCTCTCTAAGCTTTACAGAAATATGATTCTGAATATAAACAGCAACACCACCCCCATTGGCATTCCTGTCTCTTCTGTAGATGTATTGCTACCACTGTAAGTATTATAAGAGAGTTTCAGAGATTGTCAGTATATGAATGTTATCTGTTACTAGCAAGTTATCGATTTCATGAAAGTTATAGGCGCTCATTTTCTGCACCTATAAATTGATGCCACCTTTTTGCACCTGAAGTCCACCTGACTGCTGATGCTTCATACCCCGTGAGTGTAGGGTCCACTTAACTACCTTAAACACATCAAGTGACTGTAGAATTGTTTGGTGCGTTGTCTTGTTTTACTTGTCTTGTTTAACTTGTTTTTACTTTCTTATGGAGTAAATGTTCTTAAACGCCGTGCAATATCAATGAGAAAAGACCAACAAAAGCACAGAGCGGCAACAAATGTTACTGTTACAACAACAATGGTTTCAACAACAACAGCAGCTCCAACAACAACAGAAGCACCAACAACAACCCCATCTGCTCCTACAACCACAGCTGCACCAACGACAACCACAGCTCCACCTACAACCACAGCTGCACCAACGACAACCACAGCTCCACCTACAACCACAGCTGCACCAACGACAACCACAGCTCCACCTACAACCACAGCTGCACCAACGACAACCACAGCTCCACCTACAACCACAGCTGCACCAACGACAACCACAGCTCCACCTACAACCACAGCTGCACCAACGACAACCACAGCTCCACCTACAACCACAGCTGCACCAACGACAACCACAGCTCCACCTACAACCACAGCTGCACCCACCACCACCACAGCTCCACCTACAACCACAGCTGCACCAACGACAACCACAGCTCCACCTACAACCACAGCTGCACCAACGACAACCACAGCTCCACCTACAACCACAGCTCCACCTACAGCGACGGTATTAAAATACCAGACACATTCCTTCATCTATTAAGATTATATTATTGATGAGGCTCGTGGTTTAGGGTGAATCTAAAGAAACATTTTCCACAATGCTACTAAGATCTAAAAACAGAACAAAGAATAGAATACCTATCCATTTGAGAGCCACAGGCCTATACCTTGCAACAATATCAGTTAAATCAAATGTAATTCATCACATACTTCATTAACAAACGATGTAGACTATCAGTGAAACGCTTACTTACAGGCCCTTCTCAACAATGCAGAGAAAAAGTAAATAGAGAAATAATAGAAAAGTACTGTGATGTACTGGGCCATAGGCACTACCTACTGTAGTGCCTTGTGTTCGGAATCCAAGCAGTTAAGAAATATCAAGTGGTGATGCAGCCAATCAAGATGCTCTCAATGGTGCTGTATAACTTTTTTAGGATATGAGGGCACATGCCAAATCTTTTCAGCCTCCTGGGGAGGAACAGGTGTTGTCGTGCCCTCTTCATGACTGTGTTGGTGTGTGTGGACCATGATAGATCCTTTGTGATGTGGACACTGAGGAACTTGAAGCTCTCGACCCACCCTCCAATAAAGCCCCATCGATGTGAATAGGGGCGTGCCCGGCCCTCCTTTTCCTGTAGTCCACGATCAGCTCCTTTGTCTTGCTGGCGTTGAGGGAGAGGCTGTTGTCCTGGAACCACACTGTCAGGTCTCTGAACTCCTCTCTATAGGCTGCCTCATTGTAATCGGTGAATAGGCCTACCACCATTGTGTTGTCAGCAAACTTAATGATGGTATTGGAGTTGTGTGCGGCCACACAGTCATGGGTGAACATGGAGTACAGGAGGGAGCTAAGCACACAACTCTGAGGGCCCCTATGTTGCCTACCCTCACCACCTGGGGGCGGCCCATCAGGAAGTCCAGGAGCAGGTTGCAGAGGGAAGTGTTCAGTCCCAGGGTCCTTAGCTTGGTGATGAGCTTGGAGGGTACTATGGTGTTGAACGCTGAGCTGTTGTCAATGAACAGCACTACAGTGCAGTGAAAAAGTATTTGCCCCTTCTGATTTTTTATATTAAATGTTATCAGATCTTCAACCATAAGCTAATATTAGATAAAAGGAATATGAGTTTACAAACAACCCCCCAAAATGTATACTTATTTTATTTATTGAATTAACAAAGTTATGCAACACCCAATGCCCCTATGTGAAAAAGTAATTGCCCCCTTACACTCAATAACTGGTTCTGCCACCCTTAGCTGCAAAGATTGCAACCAAACACTTCCTGTAGTTGTTGATCAGTCTCGCTGTGGAGGAATTTTGGCCAACTCTTCCATGCAGAACTGCTTTAACTCAGCGACATTTGTGGGTTTTCAAGTATGAACTACTCGTTGCAGGTCCTGCCACAACATCTTTTTTGAGATTAGGTCTGGACTTTGACTAGGCCATTCCAAAACTTCAAATTTGTTGCTTTTTAACCATTTTCATCTAGACTTGATTGTGTGTTTTGGATCATTGTCTTGCTGCATGACCCAGATGCACTTTAGTTTCAGCTCACAGACAGATGGCCTGACATTCTGATACAGAGCAGAATTTATGGTTCCTTCTATTAAGGCAAGTCGTCCAGGTCCTGAGGCAGCAAAGCATCCCCAAACCATCACACTACTACCACCATGCTTGACCGTTGGTATGAGGTTCTTACTGTGGAATCCACTGTTTGGTTTTCGACAGACATTATGGGACCCATCTCATCCAAAACATTGACGCAATTTTGTCAAAAGCACCTGGAAGCACCTGGATGCTCATCAAGACAGAAGAGTCAAAAGTATAACTTTTTGGATGACATAGGTTAGAGTTATGGTCAGATTTGCCAAATGGAGGGCGAATCTGTGTTTCTGTGTGTGTAGTAAAGGTGATCTAGAGGTGTTTTGCATCTAGTTGCACAGGTGACATGCTGGTAGAAATTTTGGCAAAACAGCTTTCAGTTTCCCTGCATTAAAATCACCGGCCACTAGAAGCGCCGCCTCTGAACATTTTCTTGCTTACTTATGACCTCATACAGCTCGTTGAATGCGGTCTTAGAGCCAGCATCGGTTTGTGGTGGTAAATAGATAGCTACAAAAAAATATAGATGAAAACTCTAAATAGTATAGTCTACAGATTATAATGAGGTATTCTAACTCCGGCGAGTAGAACTTTGAGACTTCCTTAATATTAAGGAGTTGTTAACAAAAAGACACCTACTCCCTTCTGTTCTGCCGATGCATAGAAAAACAAGCTAGATGTAYAGTATATTATCCATGTCCTTCATCAGCCACGACTCTGAGAATCATAGGATATTCCARTTCTTCAGGTCCTGTTGATAGGATAATCTCGAACGGCGCTCATCCATTTGTTTTCCAGTGATTGTAAGTTTGTCAGTAGAACGGAGGGTAGAGGCGGTTTACGTACTMCCAGACTTAGTTTTGTCAGGGTGCCGACACGTCGACCTCTCTTACTCCGCCTTCTTCTTATCCAAGTCTCAGGGATTAGGGCCTGTTCCAGGTTGAGCAGTATGTCCCGAGCSTCCGACTCGTTCAAGTAGAAATCTTCATCCAAATGAAGGTTAGTGATCGCTGTTCTGATGTCTAGAAGMTCTTTTCGGTCATAGGAAAAGATGGCGGAAACATTATGTACAACCAAAAGTTAAGCTCAGCAAAAAAATATATAATCAAATAGCAAAATTGGTCAGGAGCCCGTAAAACGACTGCTATCCATTGCAGCGCCATTCTGGGTGTCATATGTCATTGATCCCTCTGTGATTGTGGTGTTATGTCTCACTGTTTGTATAGTAGTATGATCATTCTACTATTAAATATCAGAGTTTACAGGGATATGATCAAACGACAGCCTGGTAAAAACAATGACTTCAAAGCCCTGCGAACACCGTCAGGACTTTTACAAGACACATCTCCCTCCCAACCATCAGCAATGCAATCACTTTGTCTCCAATCCTCTGCAAACACATAATAATAGCTCTTTTATCTAGGCCCCGGAACTGAGTTGCCATAGAAACAAATTTCAAGGAGGAGGCTTTAAAACACACTAAAGTAATTGTCAAGTGTTTCCAGATTTCTATGAAATATGACCTATAATTAATTACAATACGAGTAAAATAGTTTTTCTTACAAAAAGTGTTAATTAAGTATGTTAAAAAGCAGCTTTTCTGTGTTGGAATTGAGTGGGCGTACCCAACAATGAGTATGAGCATGAGCTCCTGAGTTGGGAAAATCTTGTGCAATACACCGACGCATGTCTTATATTCAAGATCCTAAATGGCCTGGCTCCCCCTCCACTCAGTAGATCCACAAGGTCTGCCATGAGAGGTGACTGTATAGTTCCCTTAAGGAAAAGCACCTTTAGTAAATCCGCTTTCTCTGTGAGAGCTTCCCATGTCTGGAATACACTGCCATCAGACACACATAATGGCACCACATATCACACTTTCACAAAATGCATGAAGACATGGCTAAAGGTCAATCAGATTTGTGAACATAATCCCTAGCTGTGTATTGCCGCTTTCCATGTTGTCTGTTGTCTTACGCTTGTGAGGTGTGGAAACACTTTGTTGCTTTTCTGATTTTTGTCTTGCTGCTTTTTGTTCTATGTTGCTCTGTCTGTATGCTACGTCTTGCTTGTCCTATGTTGCTCTGTCTGTATGCTATGTCTTGCTTGTCCTATGTTGCTCTGTCTGTATGGCTACGTCAAATCAAATCAAAGTCAAATCAAATTTTTTAGTCACATACACATGGTTAAGCAGATTGTTAATGCGAGTGTGCGAAATGCTTGTGCTCTAGTTCCGACAATGCAGTAATAACCAACAGTAATCTAACCTAACAATTCCACACTACTACCTTACACACACACACAAGTGTAAAGGCGATAAAGAATATGTACAATAAAGATATATGAATGAGTGGTGGTACAGAACGGCTGGCAGATGCAGTAGATGGAATAGAGTACGGTATATACGTATGAGATGAGTACTGTAGGGTATGTAAACATAAAGTGGCCATAGTTTAAAGTGGCTAGTGGTACATGTATTGCATAAGATGGCAAGATGCAGTTAGATGATATAGCAGTACAGTATGATACATATGAGATGGTAATGTAGGGGTATTAAACATTGCTATTAAGTGGCATTCTTTACAGTGAGCTAGTGGTACATTTTTACCATAATTTCATCAATTCCCATTTTCTAACAGTGGCTGGAGTTGAGTCAGTATGTTGGCAGCGGCCGCTAAATGTTAGTGTGGTGGCTGTTTAACAGTCTGATGGCCTTGAGATTAGAAGCTGTTTTCAGTCTCTCCGGTCCTGCTTTGATGCACCTGTTACTGACCTCGCTTCGTGGATGATAGCGGGGTGAACAGCAGCTGGCTTAGGGTGGTTGTTGTCGCTTGATGATCTTTATGGCCTTCCTGTGACATCGGGTGTGTAGGTTGCCTGGAGGCAGGTAGTTTCCCTGGGTGATGCTTCTGAGACCCTCACTTACCCTCGGAGAGCCTTACGGTTGTGGCGGAAGCAGTTGCCGTACCAGGCGGTGATACAGCCCGACGGATGCTCTCGATTGTGCATCTGTAGAAGTTTGTGAGTGCTTTTCTGCGTGAACAAGCCGAATTCTTCAGCCTCCTGGGTTGAAGAGGCCGCTGCTGCCGGCTTCTTCACCACGTGTCTGTGTGGTTGACCAATTCAGTTTGTCCGTGATTCTACCCGAGGAACTCTAAAAACTTTCCACCTCTCCGACTATGACCCGTCGATGTGGATAGGGGGGTGCTCCTCTGCTGTTTCCTGAATGTCCACAATCATCTCCTTTTGTTTTTGTGACGCGTTGACGTATGAGGTTATTTTCCTGACACCACACCCGAGCGGCCCTCACCTCCTCCCTGTAAGGCCGTTCTCGTTGTTGGATGATCAATGCCTACCACTGTAGTGTCCATCGCCGAAACTTGGATGATTGTAGTTGGAGGCGTGCATGGCCACGCAAGTCGTGGCGTGAACAGGGGAGTACAGTGAAGAGGGCTCAGAACGCACCCTTGTGGGCCCCAGTGTTGAGGAATCACGGGTGGAATGTTGTGACCTACCTCACCACCTGGGGGCGGCCCTCAGGAAGTCCAGGACGCAGTTGCAGGGGGTGTTCAGCCCAGGGTCTCGAGCTTGTGACGAGTTTGGAGGGTACTATGGTGTTAAAGCTGAGCTGTAATCATGAACGCATTCTCACATGGGTTATTCCTCTTGTCCAGATGGGTTAGGTCAGTGTGCAGTGTGGTTGCGATTGCGTCGCTGTGGAACCTATTGGGTCGGTAACAAATTGGAGTGGTCTAGGGTGTCCCGGTAGGGGTGGAGGGATATGGTTTCTTGACTAGTCTCTCAAAGCACTTCCATGATGACGGAAGGAGTGCTACGGGGCGGTCAGTCGCTTTAGCTCAGTTACCTTAGCTTTCTTGGGAACAGAACAATGGTGCCTCGTTGAAGGCATGTGGGATACAGCAGACTGGGATAAGGATTGATTGAATATGTCGCTCAAACACACCAGCCAGCTGGTCTGCGCATGCTCTGAGGAGCAGGCTGGGAATGCCGTCTGGGCCTGCAGCCCTTTGCAGGCGTTAACACGTTTAAATGTTTTACTCACCTGCGGTGTTTGCAGTTGACAGGAATGAGCCCGCAGGTTTGGATAGGGGGCGTGTCAGTGGCACTGTTTGTCCTCAAAGCGGGCAACAAAATGTTTGCCTGTCTGGGAGCAAAGACATCCTGCGTCCTCGACGGGGCTTGGTTTTCTTTTTGTAATCTCCGTGATTGACTGTACGTCTTCTTTACGTGGCAAGATATCCTGATCCTCGACGGCGGCTGTTTTTTTTTTTTGTAATCGTGATTGATGTACGTCTTGCTTGTCCTATGTTGCTCTGTCTGTATGCTACGTCTTGCTTGTCCTATGTTGCTCTGCGTGTGCTCAGTGCTCAATGGTTGTCTATATTGTAATTGTTTTTAATAACCTGCCCAGGGACTGCGGTTGAAAATTAGCCCGGTTGGCTTAAACCGGCACTTTTACTGAAACATTGATTAATGTGCACTGTCCCTGTAAAAATAAAATAAAGTCAACTCAACAACAGAATGGTGTGAACGTATACCGGTCAATAAAAATATTCATGCGAATAGACCGCTGATTGATCAGCTCATCCTCCTCAGGAGGATGACATCATCCTCTTTGAGGAAATAGCAAGTACTTTGAAATGGTCTGTTTGAGATACAAGTTTGAGGTGGGGTTTCTTCTCCAATTTATGCTTTGGCCACAAATACAAGTATAGGACAAGTCAACCACATTATTTGGGTTTGAATATGAGTTAATTATGAGTTGGGTACGAATATGAGTTAACAGAATACCAACTTTTAAAAGTGAGATTTTCACTGGACAGTTCCTTTAATAAAGCACATCTTACCTGTGGCAGTATTTTATGGTAAAGAGTACCTCTAAACCCAGCAGCTATTCAAACGGTTCAATAATGAAAACATATGAAGGGAATTCATTTACTTGTGGGCGTGAGCTCACCCATATATTCACAACAAATTATTAATCAAAATATTATGAATAATCAACAAACCGTTTCCAAACATACAAATGTAATGTAAATGTAAAGGTGTTCGAATACCATGAATTTTAAATTAAATAACTAAAAAATAACTTTCTAATGACATTCAATCACGCCTTAATCAGTGAGCTTAATCATTTGTCTCATAATGTTCCTCAGCTGGGCAATAACAAGTGATTTTACATCAAATCTTAGATCTGTGACCAGATACTTGTTGCATACCAAGGGATTTATCAAGGGATGGCAYACCATACTGGACTGTGCACACTGGCACCTGATAGCAGCTGCAAACATACAGGTAAGTGCCAAAATAAAGGAAACACCAACATAGTGTCTTAATAGGGCTTTGGGCCACCACGAACCATCAGAACAGCATCAAGTGTTTTCCTTTATTTTGGCAGTTACCAGTACATAGCATATAGCAACACAGTGAGAAGAAGGGCAAAGCCCCACTGTGAACATCATGGCCATTGTCACATTGATGAATGTCTCTCAAGAGAAGAAAAAGTGAAGAGGATTATTTTTCTTTCAATCCACTTCCCAAAGGAAGTCTAGGTTTGTGTGTGTGTGTGTGCACATGTCCTTCATGGTTCGTGTGCACGTGTGCGTGCATGAGTGCGCATTTGTACTTGCGTCCATGTCTGTGCGTGTGTGTGACGTGTGTATTGTGTGTGTGTGTGTGTGTGTGTGTGTGTGTGTGTGTGTGTGTGTGTGTGTGTGTGGGTGTGTGTGTGTGTGTGTGTGTGTGTGTGTGTGTGTGTGTGTGTTGTGTGTGTGTGTGTGTGTGTGGTGTGTGTGTGTGCGTGTGTGTGCGTGTGTGTGTGTGTGTGTGGACATAGGCCTGGGTGACTGTGCTGGCTGTTGATGTGCAGGGCAGCAGAGCATACTGATTTTCAAGCAGACTTCCTCCTGCTCTAA
The DNA here is from genome assembly GCF_002910315.2 of Salvelinus sp. IW2-2015. Classification (NCBI taxonomy): domain Eukaryota; kingdom Metazoa; phylum Chordata; class Actinopteri; order Salmoniformes; family Salmonidae; genus Salvelinus; species Salvelinus sp. IW2-2015. The sequence continues at coordinate 3,848,487 of NC_036855.1, forward strand.
ACTCTGCTCCACCATGGCCCCCTTGGATTGTGAGGAAAAGGCAAATGTCACAACATTAATCAGAGGAGAGAATAAAGACATTGAGTGTAGCTTTACGTGCCAAGGGCAACATGGCGCAAATGCACAATACATAATCACTGCTATTTCCACAACATCGCTCCAATACAACAGCTTTTGAATTGGAATTGGTTCAAGTTAAGAGAAATCGATTTGGGAATGCTAAACCATGTATTTGATATTCACTTCATGTTGTTGTTTACTCTGACTTCCTGATAAATATCCAGTTAGACCAATAACRTCTCCAGGAAGCTGCTGTCTTCCCTTTATAAAACACCACTAACCATTTGCCCTTTACTCTGTTGAACAAAAAACATCTGCATGGAAAGAAAGGGGATAGCTGCCAGCCAAAAGTAAATGAAATACACAATGAGAGAATCAACATGAGTTCCCTTTCAACTGCAGCAAAACACCAACACTTCTAGCACTATTATGTCGTATAGTCAATAGAGCAGGCTTAATTAGCTTGTGGCTTTACACCAAATCATTTAGGATTAATGAGCGATTGTCTGAACGGGAAGGATTTCACTTGCAATAAGGAGTGATGGAGTGTGAAGGAAGCTGGTTCCATCCTGAAATGTCACTCACAGGGTTAGACATGGAACCCGACTGGCAGCCCTGTCCTTTCCAGACCATTTAGATGACTACTGGACCAGCAGTGGAGTAGGAAAAGAGGCGTGTCGCATGCTGTCCAAACAGAGGCGAGATTCAGAAGGTTATTTATATGGTGGCAAAAAGAATGAAGAATTATTAACTCTAATTGTATATCCTTCCTGTTTAAGCTATATACTGTACTGTATATACTTCTTGTTTAGGYTATATACTGTATATACTTCCTGATTAGGCTATATACTGTATATCCGTCCTGTTTAAGCTATATACTGTACTGTATATACTTCCTGTTTAGGCTATATAGTGTATATCCTTCCTGTTTAGGCTATATACTGTATATCCTTCCTGTTAGGCTATATACTGCATATACTTCCTGTTTAGTCTATATACAGTATATACTTCCTGTTTAGACTATATACTGCATATACTTCCTGTTTAGGCTATATACTGCATATACTTACTGTTTAGGCTATATATTGTATATCCTTCCTGTTTAGGCTATATACGTATAGCCTAAACAGGAAGGGATCATACAATATATAGCCTTAAACAGTAAGTATATGCAGTATATAGCCTAAACAGGATATATGCAGTATTAGCCTAACAAGGAATATGTACAGTATACTAGCCCTAAACAGAAGTATTATGACCAGTATATCAGCCGAAACAGGAAGGATATACAATATATACCTAAACAGGAAGCATATACAGATATATATCCTAAACAGGAGTTATATGCAGTATATTAAGCCTAAAAGGAAGGATGTACAGTATATAGCCTAAACAGAGTATATGCCGTATATAGCCTAAAACAGGAGATATACAATATATAGCCATAAACAGTAAGTATATGCAGTATATAGCCTAACCAGGAAGTATCATCGCAGTTATAGTCTAAACAGGAGTATATACTGATATATAGACTAACAGAAGTATATCATATATAGGCCTAACAGGGAAGATATAACAGTAATATACCTAAACAGAAGGATATACACATATAGCCTACACAGAAGTATATACAGTACAGTATATGCTTAAAGGACATATACAGTATATAGCCTAATCAGGAAGTTATATACATACTATACGCTAAACAAAAGTATATACAGTACAGTATATAGCTTACAACAGGAAGGATATACAATTTAGAGTTTATTCTTCATTTTTTTGCCACCATATATAAATAACCTTCTGAATTCGCCTCTGTCTTGGACAGCATGCGACACGCCTCTTTTCCTACTCCACTTCTGTCCAGTATCATCATAAATGTCTGGAAAGGACAGAGGCCTCGTCGGTTCCAGTCTACCCTGTGATGACTATTTCAGGATGAACCAGGCTTCCTTTCACACTCCATCATCTTATTGCAAAGTGAATCCTTCCGTGTCAGACAAATCGCTCATTAACCTAAATACTTGTGAAAGCACAAGCTAAATTACTGCTCTATTGACGAACACATAATAGTGCTAAAGTGTTGGGTTTTGCTGCATTGAAAGGGAACTCATGTTGGTCTCTCTGGTATTTCATTTACTTTTGTGGCAGCTATCCCTTCTTCCATGCAGTGTTTTTTGTTCAACAGAGTAAAGGGCAAATGGTTAGTGGTGTTGAAAAGGAAGACAGCAGCTTCTGGAACGTTATTTGTCTAATGGATACTTTATCAGAAGTCAGAGTAAACAACAACATGAAGTGAAAATACAATACATGGTTTAGCATTCCCAATCGATTTCTCTTAACTTGAACCCAATTCAATTCAAAAGCTGTTGTATTGGGCGGAGTTGTGGAATAGCAGTGATTTGTATTGTGCATTGCTCCATGTTGCCCTTGACGTTAAGCTACACTCATGGTCTTTATTCTCTCCTCTGATTAATGTTGCTGACATTTCCTTTTCCTCACAAGTCCAAGGGGCCTGTGGAGCAAGGTTCTAGGCAGGAGAAGTCTGCTTGAAAATCAGTATGCTCTGCTGCCTGCACATCAACAGCCAGCACAGTAGCCCAGGCCTATGTCCCACCACACACACAACGACACAGCGCAAACACACCACACACGCACACACACCACAACACACACACACAACGAGACACACACACACACACACACACAGCACACACACACACACACACACCCACACACACACCACACACACACACACACACGACACCACACACACAACACACACAATACACACGTCACACACACGCGACAGAGCATGTGACGGCAAGTACACAATGCGCATACACTGCACGCACACGTGCACAACGAACATGAAGGACAGTGTGCACACACACACAACAAACTAGACTTCCTATGGGAAGTGGATTTGAAGAAAGAAATAATCCTCTTCACTTTTTCTCTTGAGACAGACATTCATCAAGATACAATGGCCATGTATGTTCACAGTGGGGCTTTGCCCTTCTTCTCACTGGTTGCTATATGCTATGTACTGTACACTGCCAAAAGAAAGGAAAACACTTATGCTGTTCTGATGGTTCCGTGGTGCCAAAGCCCTGATTAAGACCTATGTTGGTGTTTCCTTATTTTGGCATTCCTGTATGTTTGCAGCTGCTATTCAGTGCCAGTGTGCACAGTCCAGTATGGATATGCCATCCCTGATAATCCCTTGGTATTGCAACAAGTATCTGGTCAAGATCTAGATTTGATTTCAATATCACTTTTATTGCCCAGCTGCAGGAACTTATGAGACAAATGATTAAGCTCACTTGATTAAGGCAGTGATTGAAGGTCATTAGAAAGTTATTTTTTTAGTTAATGTTATTTAAAATCATGAATATTCGAAACACCTTTACATTTACATTACATTTGTATGTTTGAACGGTTTGTTGACTTATTCATAATATTTTGAATTAATTAATTTGTTTGAATACATATGGGGTAAGCTCACGCCCACAAGTAAATGACATTCCCTTCATATGTTTTCACTTATTGACCGTTTGAATAGCTCGCTGGTTTGAGGTACTCTTTACCAAAATACTTGCCACAGGTAGAGATGTGCTTTTATTTAAAGGAACTGTCCAGTGAAAATCTCACTTTTTAAAAGTTGGTAGTCTTAAACTCATTTCGTACCCAACTCATTAAATTCAACTATATTCAAACCCAAAGATGTGGTTGACTTGTCCTATACTTGTATTGTGCCAAAGATAAATTGGAGAAGAAACCCACCTAAACTGGTATCTCAAACAGACCATTTCAAAGTACGTGCTAATTTCCTCAAAGGGATGATGTTCAATCCTCCGGAGGCGGATGAGCTGATCAATCAGCGTCATATTCGTATAATATTTTTATTACCGGTATTACTTCACACCATTTCTGTTGTTGAGGGGACTTTATTTTATTTTTACAGCACATGACAGTGCACATTTAATCAATGTGTTCAGTAAAAGTGGCCGGTTTAAGGCCAACCTGGCGTAATTTTTCAACGCCAGTCCCTGGGCAGGTTATTAAAAACAATTACAATATAGACAACCATTGAACACTTGAGCCACGCAGAGCAACATAGGACAAGCAAGACGTAGCATACAGACAGCAGCAACATAGACAGCAAGACGTAGCTCAGGACGGCAACCATAGGACAGCGAAACGTGCATACAGACAGAGCAAACATATAGGACAACGCAAGACATAGCATACAGACGAGCACACATAGGACAAGCAAGAGTAGCATACAGGACAGATAGCAACATAGGACAAGCAACGACATAGCATACAGACAGAGCAACAATAGGACAAGCAAGACGTAGCATTACAGACAGAGCACATAGAACAAAGCAGCAGACAAAATCAGAACAGCAACAAAGTGTTTCACACCTCACAACTGTAAGACAACAGACAACATGGAAAGCGCAATCACAGCTTAGGATTATGCTTCACAGATCTGATTGACCTTAGCCATCGTCTTCATGGCATGTTTGTGAAAGTTGATATGTGTGCCTTATGTGTGTGTCTTGATGCAGTGTGTATTCAACATCGGGAGCCATCTTCACAGAGAATGCGGATTTACTAAAGCTGCTGTTCTTAAGGGGAATATACAGTCACCTCTCATGGCAGGACCTTGTGATCTACTGAGTGAGAGGGCCAGGCCATTTAGGATCTTGAATTATAAGACATGCATCGGATGTATTGCACAAAGATTTTCCCAACTCAGGAGCTCGATGCTTCATATCATTGTTTGGGTACGCGCCAATCAATTCCAACACAGAAAAGCTGCTTTTAACATACTTATTACACTTTTTGTAAGAAAAACTATTTTTAACTCGTATTGTAATTAATTATAGGTCATATTTCATAGAAATCTGGATAAACCACTTGACAATTACTTTTAGTGTGTTTTAAACCTCCTCCTTGAAATTTGTCTCTAGGGCAAACCATGTTCCGGGGCCTAGATAAAAGAGCTATTATTATCGTGTTTGCAGGATTTGGGAGACAATGATTGCATGCTGAATGGTTAGGAGAGAGATGTGTTTTGTAAAAGTCCTTGACGGTGTTGAGCTTGAAAGTCATTGTTTTTTACCAGGCTGTTGTCTTATTCATATCCCTGTAACTCCTATATTTAATAGTAGATGATCTATACTATAACAAAACAGTGAGCACATAACACCACATCACAGATGGCATCAATGACATATTTGTACACCAGAATGGCGCTGCAAATGAGATAGCAGTCGACTTTTACGGGCTTCCTGACAATTTTGCATTTGATGTATATATTTTTTTGGCTAGCTGTAACTTTTGGATTGTACATAATGTTTTCCGCATCGTTTCCTAATGACCGAAAAGAGCTTCTAGACATCAGAACAGCGATCACTAACCTTCAGATGAAGATTGCTAACTGAACGAGGTCGGACCTCGGGACATACTGCTCCAACCTGGAAAAGGCCTGAATCCCTGAGACGTTGGATAAGAAGAAGGCGAGTTAGAGAGGTCGACGTTCGGCACCGTGACAAAACTAGTCTGGAGTACGGTAACGCCTTACCCTTCCGTACTTACTGACAAACTTTACAATCACTGGAAAAATGGAAATGAGCGCCGTTCGTGATAACTATCAACAGACCTGGAAGAATGGAATATCCTATGATTCTCAGAGTCGTGGCTGATGAAAGACATGGATATAATTACTATACATCTAGCCTTGTTTTTTCTATGCATCGGCAGAACAGAAGGGAGTAGGTGTCTTTTTGTTAACAACTCCTTAATATTAAGGAAGTCTCAAGTTCTACTCGCCGGAGTTAGAATACTCGATTCTATAATCTGTATAGACATATCATATTTAGAGTTTTCATCTATATTTTTTTTGTAGCTATCATATTTACCACCAAAACCGATGCTGGCTAGTAAGACCGCAATTCAACGAGCTGTATGAGGTCATACGTCAAGCAAGAAAATGTTTTCAGGAGCGGCGCGTTCTAGTGGCCGGTATTTAATGCAGGCGAACACTGAAATGCTGTTTTGACCAAAATTCTACCAGCATGTTCACCTGTGCAACTAGATGCAAAACAACCTCTTAGATCACCTTACTACACACACAGAAAACAACAGATTCGCCCTCCATTGGGCAAATCTACCATAACTCTAACCGTATGTCATCCAAAATATACTTTTGCACTCTTCTGTCTTCGGATGAGTCCAGTGCTTCCAGTGCTTCTTGACGAAAATTGCTCATGTTTTGATGAGATGTCCCATAATGTCTGTCGAAAAACCAACGTGGATTCACATGTAAGAACTCTACCAACGCAGTCAAGCCTGGTGTAGTTAGTGTGATGGTTTGGAGATTGTTTGCTGCCATCAGGACCTGGACGACTTGCCTTAATAAAGGACCATAAATTCTGCTCTGTATCAGAATGTCAGGCCATCTGTCTGTGGAGCTGAAACATAAAGGGCATGCTGGTCATGCAGGCAAGACAATGATCCAAAAACACAACAATAACGTCTAGATGAAATGGTTAAAAAGCAACAAATT
>NC_036855.1:3855151-3864681 GCF_002910315.2 Salvelinus sp. IW2-2015
ATACTGCATATACTTCCTGTTTAGGCTATATACTGTACATCCTTCCTGTTTAGGCTATATACTGCATATACTTCCTGTTTAGGCTATATACTGTATATCATTCCTGTTTAGGCTATATACTGTACATCCTTCCTGTTTAGGTTATATACTGTATATCCTTCCTGTTTAGGCTATATACTGCATATACTTCCTGTTTAGGTTATATACTGTATATCCTTCCTGTTTAGGTTATATACTGTATATCCTTCCTGTTTAGGTTATATAGTGTATATCCTTCCTGTTTAGGTTATATACTGTATCTCTCTCTCTCTCTCTTCCTGTATCTGACACATACAGTACTTGCAAATCCCCACTAAGATACAGCAGAATACCATTCCCTCCACTGGTCTCCTCGGCCTAGTCTGGTCCAATTGTGACTGATCAACTCCATGGTAGTTCTGATGATGATGATGATGATGATGATGATGATTGAAAGCCTTGATGACAGTGGCAGTGACAGAGGGGAGGGAACCGAGGGATGGTGCCCACCTTGACGGCAGTCAGAAGCTGATGACCATAGAGGAACATTGTATAATTCCTTCCAACAGGTAGGTGATGTATAAGCATAGAATTAGATATTAGAATACTAGAATGGAAATAATGAATTTGAAGAGTTTATCTGCACTGCGTGTTCGTTAGCTAGCTAGCTAGCCAGACAGTTTTACATTTTTCAAATTAACTGTCAATATTTCAACATTCACTGGTTGAAATCAGTTGATGATAGTTGTAAATGCAACAGGTACTGATATTGTATCATATAATAGCAATCACAACTTTCCAAGAAAACTACAATTTTGACATGTATTGTCTGTTTACACATATTTTAGAGGCTATTTATAAAGAGCATTTGTATAAAACCCATATAAAATGTATTTATAATTCTATGACTATTTTAGATTGACAATAATTCCATTACACAATTTCTGATATATTACATGCCTCACTTTTATTTTCCTGCATAAGTAAAATCAAGATATACCTCTACTGCCATTCATTCGAATTAGACTGGTTTCGATTACTCCCTGACCAATATGGCTGCCATTTTCACCCCATTCTGGAACTTTGAGGGATTATGACATAGCCCCTCGAATTTAATAGGATCTCTGTGTGTATGACCAATACATGGCTCGTGCGCTGGTGGCCCCATGTGATCATGAAAGAAATGTGGTGATGGCGCTGTGTAATGATAATGATTAATTAGTTTGCTCTTGACCGGAGGGGTGGGGTTGGATTGCTGCTGTTTAGGGGAGGCATGTGAGTGCACGCGTGTGAAGCCGGTCAGATTTACGGCCCATGCCACGCTAGGGAGAAGGATGTGGTGGCTGACACCTGGGAGACAAGGGCGATTAATGGGCTCCGGGAGGTCCAGGGGAGCTCAGTAATGGACTGATAGAACATTGTATAAAAACAGCAACACAATGCCACGTACATCACTCTGCATGTCAGCCGCGGCCACACACAGTCACCCATTAATAACTGATCGTATGCATGTAAAGAAAGACTTCTTCAATATCTATCTGTGATGAGACTGGCTGGGTATCCACCTCTGCACCAGGCAGGGAGAGTCACAGAGCTTGTCACAGAGCAGGAATATAATAGTGTGTGTGTGGGCACTGTTGAGTGAGGTCACCACAGCCACTGTCATTAGGGAACCATGCGTGCCTGAAATAGATTAAAGAGAAGACAAGCCAATTCTCATGTAGGAAGGAACCAAGAACTTATAGGGTAGGACTAGGTGGCAAAAATATCTACATATGCTTCAACCATGTGTGTGTGTGTGTGTGTGTGTGTGTGTGTGTGTGTGTGTGTGTGTGTGTGTGTGTGTGTGTGTGTGTGTGTGTGTGTGTGTGGCCAGTTTGAATGTTACCTATGTCATATAGTTTTGATGTTACCATGGTCATATAGTTGATTTACCATGGTCATATAGTTTGATGTTACATGGTCATATAGTTTGATGTTACCCAATGGTCATTACAGTTTGATGTTACCATGGTCATATAGTTTTTGTTACCATGGTCATATAGTTTGATGTTACCATGGTCATATAGTTTTGATGTTACATGGTGCATATTAGTTTGATGTTACCATGGTCATATAGTTTGATGTTACCATGGTCATATAGTTTGATGTTAGTGCATGGTGGGATATAGTTTGATGTTACCATGGTCATCATAGTTTTTGATGTTACCATGGTCATATAGTTTTGATGTTAGCCATGGTGAGTATATGTTTGATGTTACCCATGGTCTGATATAGGTTTCCTGTTAGCATCGGTACATGATAGTTTGATGTTAGCCATGGTCAATATAGATTGATGTTACCATGTTCATATAGTTTGATGCTTACCATGGTCAATATAGTTTGATGTTAGCATGGTCATATAGTTTGATGTTACCATGGTCATATAGTTTGATGTTACCATGTTCAGTATAGTTTTTGCTGTTACCATGGTCATATAGTTTGATGTTAGCATGGTGCATGAGTTTGCATGTTTACGCATGTGTGTCTCTGCTTCTCTCTCTCTCTTCTCTCCTCTCTCTCTCTCTCTCTCTCTCCTCTCTCTCCTCTCTCTCTTTCTCTCTCTCTCTCTCTCTCTCCTCTCTCTCTCTCTCTCTCTCTCCTCCTCTCTCTCTCTCTCTCCTCTCTCCTCTCTCTCCTCTCGTCTCTCTCCTAATCTCATGCTGTGGTGACAACCTCCAGTGAGAAGGCCACGTTGTGTGTGCACCACTCACAATTGGCTCAGCATACCATTAGTGTCAAGTAACTTAACACTCCTCACTAATTCCCTCCCCACCTCTCCACTCACAGGGTTGAGCGGGACAAATCTGGAATATTGACGTCGGCATCATCATGCAATGTCATTACACCGATTTCTACACACACTGAGGAAAGGTGGCTAATGGGTATGCAAATAGAGATATTAATTAGAGAGTTTGGGGTTTCAACTGACTTCAAGCTAAGTGATTCTAATAATCTCTCGTTGGTGACAGTGTTGCTTAGGGTTATTTCTGGCGAGCAGACCATGAAGGGCTGTGTGTGTGCCCTCTGCCACCCCCACCCCACCCAACTCCCACCCTGCCCTCTTCCCCCCCCCAACTCCCACCCTGCCCTCTGCCACCCCCCACCCCACCCAACTCCCATCCTCCCTCTGCCACTCCACCCAACTCCCGTCCTGCCCTCTGCCTCCCCCACTCACCCAACTCCCACCCTTCCCTCTGCCACCCCACCCAACTCCCGCCCTCCTCTGCCCCCCCCCCCCCAACTCCCGCCCTGCCTGCCCTCTGCCCCCCCCCCAACTCCCATCCTGCCTCTGCCACCCCCACCCCACCCCACCCAACTCCCGCCCTGCCCCCACCCAACTCCCGCCCTGCCTTCTGCCACCCCCCACCCAACTCCCGACCTGCCCTCTGCCACCCCCCACCCCACCCAACTCCTGCCCTGCCCCCCACCAACTCCGCCCTTCCCTCTGTCCCCCCCTGCATAGTCACTACCCTATCTCTGTTACATACGCCCAGTCCCAAGCATCTATGTCTTTATGATGTCTAAGAGCCCGGTCTAATGGGAAACGCACCCTCCCAGGCCCCATCCAGCAGAGCCATTTAAGCCCACTTTGATTAAATGTCAGGAAGAGGTGTCTCCACAGCCGGGGAAAGTGAGGTACAGTCATGGAGAGGCTTTAGATTGGCTCAGTAAATGATGAAAGAAATTCATTTACAGTGTAATAATGAAAGTGCGTGTTGAGCCAGCAGGAGAAGGGAAAATGGCACGTGTGGTTTTCACTAGTTACATAATCATGTCCCCCTTTTCTCAGTTACTATTTCACATTATACGTGCTGGATAAATGGTAGTAGGATAACTTCACTTGGATTCCGACGTCAGTTATAGCAAGATTGGCTTGATATCACAATTACGCATCTGTGGTCGCTACTATTCATCACACACTTTACTACCACTGCACTTGCGTATGTTGTCTTTTTCTGTTCCTTCGTCTATCGCTATCGCCACGCTCTACGCAGCGCTTATTGCTATCTGTATTCACGCACTTCGTGCTCTAACACTTTACATCCGCACACACACAACACACACATTCGACACACACGACACACATTTCACCACAGTCTTTTTGCTTTTTTGTCACACACTACACACGACATGTCACACAGGCACGACTTAGCAATACGATGACTACACACTATTTTCGGTCACACACGACACAATAGCGCACTGGCCACGACCACACCATCCAGTTGCACACTGCCGTCGCTTTGTAGTTTTTCATCACACTACAGGCAATCAGTTCAGCCACACTACACACACGACATTCATTGTCTCAGCACATTCCCTGTTCGTTTTTTTTGTTGTTGTGTTGTGCGGGTTTCTACATCATCACACATCTACACTTATTCACCCTACACACTACACACACACACACTAGACATCCCATGTGTTTTGATAGCACTATTTGTACGCATATATTGTGTTTTTGCCGACTTCTTATGTTCGCTATGCCCTGTATATACCAGTTCTTGTTTGTTCTCTTCCTACAAGTCGAGAAGTTGCGCTGTCTTCTCTTTTTCTCAAATCTATTTCGAGGCACGCATGGTTCGCCTAATTTGACAGTGGCCCTGTGGTTGAGCCGATTCACTTTCTAATCCAGTCGCTCTTCACTTAATCGGACTACTACTCATCATTTATGTTGTCCTTGCTTCTTGTGACAGGTCTTCTTTGTGACTCATTCGCCTGCCTTGCGTGCAGAAAGGTTGGAGTTACCCGTCCAGTTCTCCATCTAGCAGATAGAGTATTCTGTTGAAGCAAGTTCTTGTCTTTATCAGTGCATTACTTGCATCGTCTATTTAAAGGGTGAGCTTGTGTGTGGGCCCTTGCGGCTGAACCATCAGAGTGTCATGTAGACGTGGCTATTGTTGTTGCTGTTTTTATTTACAATGTTTCTAATCAGTGCTCATTACTTGACGCTCCCCTGAGCGCTTCGTCCCGGAGCCTTACATTTATCGTCCCCTTGTCTCCGCAAGGTGTCAGCCAACCACAGGTTTTTCTTCTTCTGCCCCTAGCGTGGCCATGTTGGCTTCGTAATTATATCTTGTTAGCCTTGTTTTCACAGGCTTTTGCACGCGTTGGCCGCAATCTCGAGCATGGGCCTCCCTCTGGAGGGAACAGCGGCTGGGTGGCCATGTGCCAATCCAAACGGCCCACGGCCCCGTGTGAGTGGCTGGCGTCGTCGTCCGTACTCCTGCTTCTTCGTGTGTGCCGTTCGTGTGTGGGGGCTGTTTGGGTGCGGGGCGCCGGTGATCTTCGGCTGGATGCGGCCGCGGATGTGGTGGCCTCGTGGGCGCCGGGCCCGCTTCCCTGGGCTCGGGCGTCCGGGGCGCTCCACGTCGTGCCCTGCTGCCCCTTGTCTCCCCCCGCCCCCCCCTGCCCCGTCTCCCCTCTTGCCTGTCCGCCGCGGCCCCCCCCGACGTCCCTTCCTCCTGCTCGTGCTCCTGTGCGGCTTTTTCTTTTTTCTTTTGATGGCCGGGCTGGGGGTTCTCTCTGCCGGCCGGGGCGTCGCGTTGTCCGCGAGCTTTTGTGTGTGTCGGGCTTGTTGCTGGGTCCGTGTCCTGGGCTGCGTGCTCCTCGTTCCCGCGCCGCGTTTCTGTCGGGGCCCGCCTTCTTGGGTGGCTCGTGGCCCTCTCTTTGCTCCTGTGTGTGGTGGTGGTGGGTGTGTGTGTGTGTGGTGTGTGTGTGTGTGTGTGCTGTGTGTTGTGTGTGTGTGGTGTGTGTGTTGGTGTGTCGTGTTTGGTGTGTGTGTGTGTTGTGTGTGCGCGGGCTGTGTGTGTGTGCTATGTGTTCGTGTGTGTTGCGTTGTTGTGTGTGGTGTGTGTGTGTCGTGTGCCTGTGTGTGTGTGTGGTGTTGTGTGGTGTGTGTGTGTGTGCTGTCGTGGTGGTTCTGGGAGTGTGTGTGTGGTGTGGTGTGGTGGTGGTGCGTGGTGGTCGTGGTGGGTGTGGTGGTGGTGTGTGTGTGCGTCTGTTTCGTGCTTGCCTCTGTGATCATGGTGGTTTCTCTCCTTTCGTTTTGTGTGCCTTGCGGAGCTGCCTTTGTCCTGTGCCCCCCGTGCTTTTCTTCTGCTGTGTCACCCGCCTTCTCTTCCTTGTTTCTCTCCTTCCGCCTTCCGTCCTTCTGTGTCCTCCTTTCGGTGTGGCGCTGTCTTCTGCTTCTCCCGTGGTTCCTGGCTTCGTGTGGGGCGTGGGCGGGTGCGTTTCCCTTGCGGGCTTTGGCTCTCCCTGCTGCTCTGGCCTGGGTCTGTCCCGCGCGTCGGGTGTCTGCGGGGGCGCGGGCGGGGGAGTTGGGTGGGGGCCGGGGCGTTGGTGGGTGGGGGTGGCGGGCGGTGGGGTTGGGTGGGGGTGGCGCCCGGGCGGGGCCGTTGGGGGCGGGCGGTTGGGTGGGTGGGTGGGGGGTGGCGCGGCGCTGGCGTTGGGGGGGGACGGGCGGGCCGGGCGGGCGTTGGGGGGCGGGGGGCGGGCGGGCGGGCGTTGGGTGGGGTGGGCGGGCGGTGGCGTTGGGTGGCGTGGGGCGGGGCGGCGGCTTTGGGTGCGTGGGCGGGGGGGCGTTGGTGGGGTGGGGGGTGCGCGCGGGCGGGGCGTTGGGGGGGGGGCGGGCGGGGCGTTGGGTGGGGTGGGGGTGGGGGCCGTTCCTCGTTGCTCCGCCGCCTCTCAGCTCTGTCCCGCGCGTTCTCGCTCTTCGTTGCCCGTTTGCCTCTCTCCTCTTTTTCTCTTTGCTCCCTTGCTTTCCGTGTTGTGTCGAGGTTGTTCTGGCTTGTGCTGCTGCGGTCTTCTTCCCTTTTTGTCCCGTCCCTGTGCGTGGCGCGGTGGGGCGGTTGTGGGGTGTTCGGTCTTGCCCTGGTTGCTGCGCCCCTTGTGCATGTGCCCGGGGCTTTCACTGGGGTGTCCCCGCTACGTTGCGGCGCGCGCGAGGCGGCGCGCGCGGGGCGCGCGCGGCGCGCGCGGGCGGCGGCAGCGCGGGAGCGCGGCGGGCGCGGCGGCGAGGCGCGAGGCGGCGGGACGGCGGGGCGCGCGGGCTGGTTCCTCTTCGCTCCTCCCCTGCCCTGGTCGCCCCACTCTGCCTTCCCCCTTCCTGGTCTCCTTTGCCCTCGCCTACTTTCTGCCCTGGTCCCTCTTTGCTCTGGTCCCTTCTTTGGTCCTCTCCTTTGCTGCCCGGCCTTCGCTGGTCCCTCCCTCTCTCCCTGCTCGCCTCTCTCTTGCCTGGTCGCTCTCTTGCTGGTCCTCCCTCTCCTACCATGCTCCCTCCCCCTTGCTCTGGTCTCCTCTCCTCTGTGGCTCCCTCCTCCTGGTTCCCTCTCTGCTTCGGTCCTCCCTCTGTGCCTGGTCCGGCTCTTGCCGCTGTCCTCTGTTGCCCTGGTCCTCCCTGTCTGCTTTGTACCTCCCTCTCCTGCCCTGGTCCCTCTTGCCTGTCCTCCTTTGGCCTGGTCCCCTCCCCTGTATCCTGGTCCCTCCCCTCTGCTTGGTCCCTCCCCTCTATCCGGTCTCCTCACTCTTTCCCGGTCCCTCCTTCTGCCTGGTCCTCCTCTTGCTGTCTCCCTCTGGCTGGTCATCTCTCTTGCCTGGTACATCCCCCCTCTCCTGCTGCCCTCCCCTCTTTGCTACCGGTGGCGTGTTCGGGTGATCGCGGCGCTGTGCCGGTCTGGGTGCCCGGCCCGGCTCTGTCGCGGCCGGGGCGTCGTGGGGCGGCGCTGGCTTTGCTGGGGTCGTCGGGTTTACGCGGGTTTGGCGGTCGGGTTCGTGCGGTGCCATTGTGGGCTGTTGTTGCGCGTGGGTTGGGTTGGGTTGTGTTTTCGCGCCGTGCGCTTTGCCTTTGTCTGTCCGCCGGGGTTGTCGCGGGGTTGTAGCGCTCGCCGGCTGTCCCTCCTCCCTTGGCTCCCTGAGGGGGTTGGCTCCTTTCCTTTTTCTTGTTTTTTTTTTCCCCCTCCTTCTCCCTGGTTCTCCCCTGCTCTGCCGTCCTCCTCTGCCTTGCCTCTCCGTGTCTCTTGGTCGTCTTCTTCTCTTCCGCTTCCGTTCTTGTTCTGTCTCCTGCTCCTGGCCGTTCAGTCCGCGCTGCTCGCCCGGCTCCCCGCTCTTCCGCCAGGCCTTGGGTCCCCCGGTCGTTTCTGCTGCTTCGCTCATCGCTTGCTCTCTGCTCGGTTTTGTGGGCTGCCGGTTCCGGTCCCTCGTCCTCAGCGGCTCCTCCGCCCGGGGTTGTCTCCCCCGGTTTGGGTCCCTGGCCCGCGTTGTTCCGTGTGGCCGCATTGTCTCCGCTTGTTCTCCTGCCTCTTTCTCCGGGTTGCCGCCTCCTCTCTGTTGTTGTTTTCCGGTTTGCCCTGGGCCTCGGCCCTCCGGCCCTGCTTCCGCTGGGCTGTGCTCCCTGCTTGGCTGCCGTCGGCGGCGCTGGCGGGTGCGCCCTGTCTGCTCGGCGTCGTTCTTTCCCCTGCGTCGCCTCCCCCGTGGTTGTTTTTACCTCTTGGTCTGGGCTGGCGCTGGGGCGCGCCTCCTGTCGCGTGGTGGTTCGGCCCCTGCTGCTGGGTTCTTGTTTGGGTCTTTGTGGGTTGCCTCGCTTTTCGGTCCAGTCGGCTGCTTTGGGTCGTTTTGCTTCTCCTGCCGTGTCCGGCCTTGCGTCTTTCGTCTCTGCCGTCCTTTTGGTTGCTCGTGTCACTGGCTCCTTTCTTACTCCCGCGCCCTTCGTGTCTTTCCTCGTGTTCCTGTGTTTCCCCCTTCCGCCACTTCCTGGCCCCTTCTTGTCGTTCGTTCCCTTGTCCTCCCCTGTCTTTGCTTCCCTTTCCCGCCTCGCGTTTCCTGGGCCTGCTGTCGGTTTTCTTTTATTTCTCCCCTCTTTGTGCTCTCTCGTGCTTGTCTGCGCCCCATTCCTGGCTTGTTGCGCTCTTCGTTCTTTGGGGGTGCCCTGTGGTTTGGCTTCGCGCTTTTTCGACTGCGCGCGTTCGGCTGGTGTCGATTTCTGCCGCCTCTGTCTCTGCTTTGCCGCCTGTTGCTCGCGTCGTGTTGTTTCCTCTGTCTGTGCTTTTCCCTCTGCCTGATTGTCGTGGGGTCCCTTTCCTTTGCGTTCCTTTTGCTGTTCGCACTGCTGCCCCGTGCTATTTGTTTCGTGCTTCTCCCTCTTGGCGCGTCGCCCCCTGGTTCGTCTTCCTCGTCGTCTCGCCGGGCGGGCTTGGCTTCCCCGGGGTCGTGTCGCTCGTCCTTCTCCAGTCGGCGGTGTGCTCCCGTTTTTTTTGCCGTGGTCTCCTTCCCCGTCTGCCGTTGTTTTACGCTCTTCCTTTTTTCCCCCGTTTGTCTCTGTTGCCTTTGGTTCCTGCGGCCTCTTTGGTTGCCTTTCCTCTCCGGTTTCTTCTCTGCCTTTCCTGTCTTTTCCTCTCTTCCCGTCCCTCGTTGGCTTCGTTGCCCGTTGCTTCCCGTTTTGCCTTGGTTGGTCCGTTGCTCTTTCGCCGCTC
>NC_036855.1:3864706-3921558 GCF_002910315.2 Salvelinus sp. IW2-2015
CTGTACAGTCGCGTTGCCGTTGGAGGGCTAGTAGACGTGCATCATACTTCCTGTTTAGGCTATATCTGTATATCGATTACTGTTTAGGCTATATATTGTATATCTTTCCTGTTTAGGCTATATACTGCATATACTTCCTGTTTAGGCTATATACTGTACATCCTTCCTGTTTTAGGCTATATACTGCATATACTTCCTGTTGGCTATATACTGTATAGCTTCCTGTTTAGGGTATATATTCGTATATCCTTCCTGCTTTAGGCTATATACTGCACTATACCTTCCTGTTTAGGCTATATACTGTTACATCCTTCCTGTTTAGTCTAATACTGCATATCACATTTCCTGTTTTAGGCTCATATACTGTATATCATTCCTGTTTAGGCTATATACTGTACATCCTTCCTGTTTAGGTTATTATACCTGTATATCTTCCATGTTTAGGCTTATATACTGCATATACTTCCTGTTTACGGTGTTATATACTGTATATCCTTCCTGTTTAGGTTATTACTGATATCCTCCTGTTTAGGTTATATAGATGTATATCCTTCCTGTTTCTTTTTGGTATATATACTGTCTGTTTTTATCTCTCTCTCTCTCTCTTCCTGTATCTGACACATACAGTACTTGCAAATCCCACTAAGATACAGCAGAATATCCATTCCTCACTGGTCTCCTCGGCCTAGTCTGGTCCAATTGTTGATCTGATCAACTTCCATGGAGTTCTGATGATATGATGACTGATGATGATGATGATTGAAAGCCTTGATGACAGTGGCAGTGACAGAGGGGAGGGAACCGAGGGATGTGTGCCCACCTTGACGCAGTCAGAAGCTGATGACCATAGAGGAACATTTGCGATCAATTCCTTCCAACAGGTAGGTGATGTATAAGCACATAGAATTAGATATTAAAATACTAGATGGAAATAATGAATTTGAAGAGTTATCTCAGAGCGTGTTCGTTAGCTATGCTAGCTAGCCAGACAGTTTTAACATTTTCCAAATTCTATGTCACTATTTCACATTCACTGGTTGAAATCAGTTGATGATAGTTGTAAATGCCAACAGGTACATGATATTGTATCATATAATAGCAATCACAACTTTCCAGAAAAACTACAATTTTGACATGTTATGTCTGTTTACACATATTTTAGAGGCTATTCTATAAAGAGCATTCTTATTTACATTAAAATGTTTATAATCTATACTATTGTTAAGATTGACAATAACTTCCATTACACAATCTTTCTGATATATTACATGCCTCACTTTTATTTTCCTGCATAAGTAAAATCAAGATATACCTCGTACTTGCATTCATTCGATTATGCTTGGTTTTGATTACTCCCTGACCAATATGGCTGCCATTTCACCCCATTCTGGAACTTTGAGGGATTATGACATTAGCCCCTCGAATTTAATAGGATCTCTGTGTGTATGACCAAATACATGGCTCGTGCGCTGGTGGCCCCATGTGATCATGGAAAGTAAAGTGGTGATGGCGCTGTGTAATCGAGTAATGCCCACTAATTAGACTTTGCTCTTAGACCGAGGGGTGCTGGGCTCTTGTGATTGCTGCGTTTAGGGGAGGCTTGTGAGTGCCACGCGTGTGTAAGCCGGTCCAGATTTACGGCCATGCCACGCTAGGAGAAGGATGTGGTGGCTGACACCTGGGAGACAAGGGCGATTATGGGCTCCGGGACGCGAACGCGTCAGGGGAGCTCAAGTAATGGACTGATAGGAACATTGTATAAAACAGCAACACAATGCCACGTACACTCACTCTGCATGTTCAGCCGCGGCCACCACACAGTCACCCATTAATAACTGATGCGTAATGACTGTAAAAGACTCTCTCAATTCCTACTGTGCGATTGAGCACATTGGTGGCATCTGAGGGGTATTCCCACTCCTGACACCTCCGCGCACGGTGAGGAAGACCAGAGCTGTTTCACGGAGGGCCAGTATCTTAAGTAATTAGTGTGTGTCGGTGATGGACACTGCTGCAGGCTGAGCTCCACGCACCAGACCACGTCTGTCCACATTAGGGCAACCATGCAGTGCCTTCGTAATATGGATTTTACAGATGTAAGACATAGCCTGATTTTTTCATTGTAGGCAAGGAAACCAAGAACTTTATAGAGTAGGACTGGTGGAGCACAACCTCAGGTCTACATCATTGCTTCAACCAATAGTGTGTGTCTGTGGGAACGCCCCTCCAGGCCCCATCCGTGTGTAGGTGTTGTGTGTAAAAAATGTGTGGTGTGTGCTAGGTGGTGTGTGTGCCATGTTGTTTTGTGTTGAATGTGTGTGTGTGTCGTGCTCGTAGTCGTTGTTGTGTGTGGATTGTAGAAGTGTCGATGGAAGATAGGTGGTGGTGCGTCGCGAGCAGCCGGAGAAGTGAGGTGAGTCTAGTCATGGAGAGGCTTTTAGATGGTGTGGCCTACTGGCGTTATAGTGATGTAGTGTGTAGGAGTGGTAGATGGGCGGAGTTTACTGTGTGTGTGTGTGTGTTGTTAGTTGAAGGTGTTGGGTGTGTGTGTGTGTGGGTGTGGTGAGGTGCCTCGGTAGTGGCTAGGAGTAAGGGTAATGTGTGTGATGTGGCGACGTGGTTGTGGTGTGTGGTGTTGATGCTAGGTGACATAGATCAGATGCTCCTGTTCAGTGTGAGTACGGTGATGCAGAGTGCATATTAATTTAGAGGAAACCACAGGCGGATGTGCGAGCAGCTGCAGTGGATCTGCGTGTGGATACGCACAGCCAGACGCACGGCGCCACAGTACGACAGCCACCAACGCGCTACGCACGCACGGGCTGGTGACCGTGCTGAACCGCACGCACCTACGCGAGATTTAGTCCCACAGCACGTCACGACGCCTGGCCACACACACACTCGCCAGAGACACACCACGCAGTATGACCATGGTAACATCAAACTATATGACCATTGTAACATCAAACTATATGACCATGGTAACATCAATCTATATGACCATGGTAACATCAAACTATATGACCATGGTAACATCAAACTATATGACCATGGTAACATCAAACTATATGACCATGGTAACATCAATCTATATGACCATGGTAACATCAAACTATATCACCATGCTAACATCAAACTATATGCCTCCCGGGTGGCGCAGTGGTCTAGGGCACTGCATCGCAGCGCTAGCTGTGCCACCAGAGACTCTGGGTGCCACCAGAGACCCAGGCTCTGTCGCAGCCGACCGGGAGGTCCGTGGGGCGACGCGCAATTGGCCTAGCGTCGTCCGGGTTAAGGAGGGTTTGGCCGGTAGGGATATCCAAGGTCGCCAGGTGCACGACACATTGATGCGCGCTGTGTTAAGAAGCAGTGCGGCTTGGTTGGGTTGTGTTTCAGAGGACGCATGGCTTTCGACCTTTGTCTGTCCCGAGCCCGGGAGTTGTAGCGGGAGTTGTAGCGATGAGACAAGATAGTAACTACTAACAATTGGATACCATGAAAAAGGGGGTGAAATTAAATTTAAATTTTTTATTTTTTATTTTTTTTAAACATCAAACTATATGACCATGTTAATATCAAACTCTGACTATGACCATGCTAACATCAAACTCTGACTATGACAATACTCCATACCACAAGTAGTAATATCTGAAGTCGTAATTCCTCTCTGCTGTAACAGACTACACAAGCTTCCCTATGGTTATGTCTACTGCCCATCAAGGAAACATGGGTAAAGTAAGAGATGAAATAAGAAAGAAAACAGGCCTCAAACACAGCTATTCAGACAGGCACACAACATTGGGTACACTCAGGTCCGTTTCTGACCTGATATAGAAATACATAGAAATGATATATCCATAGGTCTTCTGAGTGGCGCTGCGGTCTAAGGCACTACAGCTCAGTACTAGAGGCGTCACTACAGACACCCTGGTTCGATTCCATCACAACCGGTTGTGCGGTGCACAATTGGCCCAGCGTTGTCCGGTGTAGGCCGTCATTGTAAATAAGAATATGTTCTTAACTGACTTGCCTAGTTAAATAAAGGTTTAAAAAAGAATAATGACATCTAGTCATTTGTTATTCCTAGGGTTTGCCATCAGCACTGGAGACCTTCCAGAGAACACTGTCCAGGAGCAGGCTGACCTTCCAGAGATGGGCACTAGCTAGCTCCCACCCTGGTTAGGACTGAGCTGAGGAGGGGAGACTGGAGCGGTGCCAGCCCAGTTGTCTGCTAGAAGCTAGTTCATTTAAAACCCTGCAAGTCAGCAGAACATAACAAACCAAGGCTGTTGTTTTATTCATCACTGCAGCAAACTATGTGGCCTGGAGAATGGGGCCGAGCACTACTGTAAGTAGGCCTATGAGTCTCAGTGAAACACACTTTGCATGCTAAGGCTATATTGTGTATACGGCGTCTTTGTGGGTTCGCACATAAGCTCATTTTTAAGGTAAAGCCTACTGAGCACTGCAATTTAGGGTCGTTTCTAGAGTTATAATGAGAGAGGTGTCCCACTGGACACACTGCGTCATTTCACGTGGATAATTGCGTAATATTTGGTTGATACGTTCAATGAGATTACAACTTATATTAACCCACTCAAAAAGACAGCCAAAAGTTAGTTACATTTCCAATGTGTTATCACTGTGCTTTCAACCATCTAAAAGCACAACCAAATTCCAATGGAAAAACAATTAAATTGTCAGTTAACAGTTAAATTGTCACCAAAATGTCTATCACTGCACATTTAACCATTTAAAAGCATAGCAAAGTTTAAATGGGAATACAATGTAAGGTTTTATTTTTATTTATACAACATATTCATGTGATATCACTGTGCTTCATCTAATAGCAGAACCAAATTACCTGGATTACTGTTGAGATTACATTAAAAGTATATGGTGCAAGTGAACAATGCTGTTTGAGATTCCACAGAGATTATTTCAGCAATTGCGAAGATCTCCGCAGACCTGCGATGACCTAGGCATTCCATCTTGAACATGCATGCTGTATATGCTTACATGTGAAGAAATGTATAGATAGAGTAACCCATGGATCTGTTACTCATGTTAATGTTGAATATACATTAGCATCAATGATGATTGATAAAGTACGGTCACATTTCATTTGCTCTGTTAAACCTACCCTTTGGAATGTTTTCGATAGCAACAGTGAATCTATTTAGTTTTTAAGTGGAAATCTCTCACCAATCATTCTCAGGAGATAGCACACTGGTAATAGTCAATTACAAATAGCATAGCTAAGCAGGGCTGGGCTTGGTTAAAACAAAGGGGTAGCTGTAGATAGATCAATTCTCCAGTAGGAGGTGCTGCCCAGCCTAAAGTTTTTATTTTCTGATAGTGGATATAACATTAAAAGTCTGACGTTGTTTTAAAGATACAAATTCAACATATTTTATACAAGGTTTGTCTATGTTGAAATTTGGTTACCATGATGGCATAATCCTGTGGTTGAAATTTCACCTCAAAACAACGGTTTACATTTATGACTTTTTAAAATGTATTTTCCATATACTGTAGATTCCACGTCACAATACGTTGACAGATTACGTTGAAACAACGTTGATTCAACCAGTTTTTGCCCACTGGGTTGGTAAGTGCTATTCTAGAGATACAGACACAGAATCCACCCGTATTGCCAATCCAAATCATTCTCTGAAATACTTATTATATTTGTATAGCCCCCACTCACACTTCAAGTCAATGACAACAACAAAAAACGTTCCTATCCAAATGTAAATGCCAAGCACCTTCACGCAGAAGCCAAAGCATTACTATTCGGAGCATAAATCAGCCCTCAGATCATTTTCCAGAGACACTAAATATAGATTAATAAGCATTACACAAGGCCACGTTGTTCTCTTAATTTTCTCTTTAATAATTTATGGGATAATGATATAATGTGGATGAGCCCACAAATGTAAAAAAAAAATAGCCGGATACTGTACTCATGCCCTCATTTCAGAGGATTTCAAGAGCAGTTGTCTACACATATGAGCTGGCAAATTGCATCTGAAATTCCAATCTGCTGGGAATCTCTCACACTTGTGTGCATTTGCCTTGATATTCCCCAACCAACATTTATCAGTTAAATGGAAGACTTTGATGTGGAGTCCAGTCATGTTTAGATGAATGGTCTGTACATACACTTCTGTGCTTTTATCAAGCCACTCTTGGAGGACAATTGAACTTGGATGACAAAAAACGCTTCCTATGGCTAAATATCCTCTCTACTTCAATGACAAATTACTCAAAAAAGTTGAATAAAACCAATCCTATTTTTACATGTGGATCTATTTGATACTGAGAGAAAGATGCATGCATTTATATTCTCCAACTTATTCTCCAAATGTCAGACAGTAGAAGTCATTTCACTAATTGTGCAGAAGCACATCATGCACATGATCCCTCTGGGTCCAGTCCACTGGTACTAATCCCTTTTCCTCAGGACTTGGTCCCTCTGGGTTCAGTCCACTAGTACTAATCTCTTTTCCTCTGGACTTGGTCCCTCTGGGTCCAGTCCATTAGTACTAATCCCTTTTCCTCAGGACTTGGTCCTTCTGGGTTCAGTCCACTAGTACTAATCTCTTTTCCTCAGGACTTGGTCCCTCTCTGCTCTATTGCAAAGGACCCAGGAATCCCCAAACACCCATTCCCCTTTCTACACGTTACCATTTGCTCCTCAGAGAAAGATACACGCATTTATATTCTCCAAATGTCGCACAGTGGTCCCTCTCTGCTCCACTGCAAATGACCCAGGGCCTGCTGAACTTTGTGCCAAGTTACCTAAACCCTATGCATCAAGGCCAACAAATGGTTCCTTGTTCCGTTTTGTTATTATTTTTTTACTTTTGAGAAGGAGAACAAACACCATAACAGAAATACATTTTCTGCTCTCTCGGCTCCCCAAACAGTCACACTAATTATCTAATTAACGAGAATTAGGAAAACCGAACTGCTCGATTCAAACAGCAAACTGAATAGAACCCTAGTTTTTGTCTGATGGAGGGCTACCAAGGATGGCTGCCATGTCTCTCTCTCCCAAGAGGTAGTTTCATACATCTTTAAAGAGTCCTTACATATCAAAGCCAAAACACATCCATCTTGTCTACTCAATATAAGCCTTGTGGTATATATTTTTCAAAACATTTTAGTCATTTAGCAGACTTACAGTATGCATACATTTTAATCCATTTTTTTCCTATTACCTTTCTATAGTTTAAAGCATTGCTGAATATTTTCAACAGCTCACTGGAACTACAGTCCTGTTTCAGGGCACTGTGCTGTAGCATTTACAAGCTTCAGGTCTATCACTGGAACTACAGTCCTGTTTCAGGGCACTGTGCTTTAGCATTTGTGTAAGCTTAGGTCTATTCACTGGAACTACAGTCCTGTTTCAGTGCACTGTGCTGTAGCATTTACAAGCTTCAGGTCTATCACAGCAACTACAGTCCTGTTTCAGGGCACTGTGCTGTAGCATTTACAAGCTTCAGGTCTATCACTGGAACTACAGTCCTGTTTCAGGGCACTGTGCTGTAGCATTTACAAGCTTCAGGTCTATCACTGGCAACTACAGTCCTGTTTCAGGGCACTGTGCTGTAGCATTTACAAGCTTCAGGTCTATCACAGCAACTACAGTCCTGTTTCAGGGCACTGTGCTGTAGCATTTACAAGCTTCAGGTCTATACAGCAACTACAGTCCTGTTTCAGGGCACTGTGCTGTAGCATTTACAAGCTTCAGGTCTATCACAGCAACTACAGTCCTGTTTCAGGGCACTGTGCTGTAGCATTTACAGCTTCAGGTCTATCACAGCAACTACAGTCCTGTTTCAGGGCACTGTGCTGTAGCATTTACAAGCTTCAGGTCTATCACTGGAACTACAAGTCCTGTTTCAGGGGCACTGTGCTGTAAGCATTTACAAGCCTTCAGGTCTATGCACAGCAACTACAGTCCTGTTTCAGGGCACTGTGCTGTAGCATTTACAAGCTTCAGGTCTATCACAGCAACTCCAGTGCTGAATGCATTACATTATTCATTCAAATAATTGCGCAGGAATGAGCTGTATTTGTCTGAATGTGACGTGAATCAACAAAAGATTCTGGGAACATCTCTTGTGTATACATATGACATTCGGATGAACATTTGTGCAAATGTATACATGTTTTTCTTTTGAAGATGGAAATGTAATCCTTGAATGATTAAAATCCTGCGGCGAGTATTCCATTTTAAAGACGTTAATGGGGTGAATCTATTGTATGAGCCTGCATAAGTACTCCACTCTCAAGTGGTGACATTTGAAGACAATGGGTGCTACTACCGTACTGGTTGCTCGGCTGTCACAGGCCCGCACCGGGCCTCACAAAAAGACTGGTGTTTGCTCAAACACAATTACACAAGAAAAGCTGCATTAGGAATCCTCTAATGGACCATCTGCTTAAAGCGATTACCTTTCCTGGGGAAATCACCTTACATGAAGTGAAGTCAGTTGATTTCCCTGCGGGGAGCGTCAAACAAATCCCAGCAGACCTTCCCAGACGAGATCAATCAAAACGATGACATTCCATTGCATATTTCAACAGTTTGAGTGTTTGCACTGTAGATACCGTATTGATCATGCATTGACTTCATCTACCTTAGTCTAGCTTCACCAAAAGCAGCAAAGGAGGACTTGTGAGTGTATTTGACTCCAAAACTGTGATCAGACAAGCTATAATGAGCGTTTTGTGCTTAGTGATACTGTCAAATCCTCATCATATCCATGCTCTTCTGAACCCCTCTGGTGTACTGAGGACACTGTGTTTTATTTGGACCATCACATCTGACGGGGTATCTAAGAACACGGTGCTAAGATGTCTGAAGATACTACAGAAATGCTAGTCGAATCATAGCTTTCATACAGGGCTAGTTCTGTCGTGAAACACCCCTGCCACGTGCCTGTTAAGACAGTACAGGCACACATAGTTAATCGTTTGAGAGCTGTTCTCTCTTTGTCTTATCTACTTGCAAAGGAGAATATTCGAATGAATACAACTAGTGTTTCTCAAAGAATCACACTATTGACAGGCATGTTTGTGGAGAACATACAGATCATGTATTCATGCCGGCCATAGTACCTTCCCTTTACAGCTAGACGTGCTCCTTCACTATACATTAGCTAAGCTCTTAGTAATGTGAGTGGAGCAAGACACATTTGGTATGGAAGGCAGGGGAGAGATAACAGAGAATTCTGTGAATTCCGAGTTCTGTGTTCTTGAGAAACTGTCAGCTTCACCACTGGTGGAGAAGGGACCTTCCAGATTCTCTCCAACACTGACGGCACATATGGAGTACCTTGAAACATTGTTTGCATTGTTTGAGTGTTTGCAATCCGTCTTTCTCAAGCCATCTGTCATGTCAATGAGAAATACGTTTACAGTATGATTCTCTATGAAATACGTTTACACTTCTATTTTTACAGTATGATTCTCTATGAAATATGTTTACAGTATGATTCTCTATGAAATAAGTTTACACTTCTATTTTTACAGTATGATTCTCTATGAAATAAGTTTACAGTATGATTCTCTATTAAATAAGTTTACAGTATGATTCTCTATTAAATAAGTTTACAATATGATTATCTATGAAATAAGTTTACAATATGATTCTCTATGAAATAAGTTTACAATATGATTCTCTATGAAATAAGTTTACAGTATGATTATCTATGAAATAAGTTTACAGTATGATTATCTATTAAATAATTTTACAATATGATTCTTTTTGAAATATGTTTACAGTATGATTCTCTATTAAATACGTTTATAGTATGATTCTCTATTAAATAAGTTTACAGTATGATCTCTAATAAATAGGTGTATAGTATGATTCTCTATGAAATAAGTTTACACTTCTATTTTTACAGTATGATTCTCTATGAAATAAGTTTACAGTATGATTCTAATAAATAGGTGTATAGTATGATTCTCTATTAAATAAGTTTACAATATGATTATCTATGAAATAAGTTTACAATATGATTCTCTATGAAATAAGTTTATAGTATGATTCTCTATCAAATAAGTTAAGTATGATTCTTTTTGAAATATGTTTACAGTATGATTCTCTATTAAATACGTTTATAGTATGATTCTCTATTAAATAATTTTACAATATGATTATCTATGAAATAAGTTTACAATATGATTCTCTATCAAATAAGTTAACAGTATGATTCTTTTTGAAATATGTTTACAATATGATTATGTATGAAATATGTTTACAATATGATTATTTATGAAATACGTTTACAATGATTCTTTATGAAATAAGTTTATAGTATGAATCTCTTTGAAATACGATTACAGTGTGATTCTCTATGAAATACAATTACAGTATGATTCTCTATGAAATACGGAAATGGAGCAGCGGAAATGAACCAGCGGAAATGGAGGAAAACTCGCCTCCCTGCGGACCTGGCATCCTTTCACTCCTCTCTCCTACATTCTCCTCTTCTGTCTCTGCTGCTAAAGCCACTTTCTACCACTCTAAATTCCAAGCATCTGCCTCTAACCCTAGGAAGCTCTTTGCCACCTTCTCCTCCTCCTGAATCCTCCTCCCCCTCCCCCCCCTCCTCCCTCTCTGCGGATGACTTCGTCAACCATTTTGAAAAGAAGGTCGACGACATCCGATCCCGTTTGCTAAGTCAAACGACACCGCTGGTTCTGCTCACACTGCCCTACCCTGTGCTTTGACCTCTTTCTCCCCTCTCTCTCCAGATGAAATCTCGCGTTTGTGACGGCCGCCGCCCAACAACCTGCCCGCTTGACCCTATCCTCCTCTCTTCTCCAGACCATTTCCGGAGACCTTCTCCCTACCTCACCTCGCTCATCAACTCATCCTTGACCGCTGGCTACGTCCCTTCCGCCTTCAAGAGAGCGAGAGTTGCACCCCTTCTGAAAAAACCTACACTCGATCCCTCTGATGTCAACAACTACAGACCAGTATCCTTGTTTCTTTTCTCTCCAAAACTCTTGAACGTGCCGTCTTGGCCAGCTCTCCTGCTATCTCTCTCAGAATGACCTTCTTGATCCAAATCAGTCAGGTTTCAAGACTAGTCATTCAACTGAGACTGCTCTTCTCTGTGTCACGGAGGCGCTCCGCACTGCTAAAGCTAACTCTCTCCTCTGCTCTCATCCTTCTAGACCTATCGGCTGCCTTTGATACTGTGAACCATCAGATCTCCTCTCCACCCTCTCCGAGTTGGGCATCTCGACGCGGCTCACGCTTGGATTGCGTCTACCTGACAGGTCGCTCCTACCAGGTGGCGTGGCGAGAATCTGTCTCCGCACCACGTGCTCTCACCACTGGTGTCCCCCAGGGCTCTGTTCTAGGCCCTCTCCTATTCTCGCTATACACCAAGTCACTTGGCTCTGTCATATCTCACATGGTCTCTCCCATCATTGCTATGCAGACGACACACAATTAATCTTCTCCTTTCCCCCTTCTGATAACCAGGTGGCGAGATGCACTATTGTAAAGTGGTTGTTCCACTGGACATCATAAGGTGAATGCACCAACTTGTAAGTCGCTCTGGATAAGAGCGTCTGCTAAATGACTTAAATGTAAATGTAAATACAATTACAGTATGATTCTCTATGAAATACAATTACAGTATGATTCTCTATGAAAGGGTTTTGTTCAAGACCGGTATTCATCTAGTCAACACATTTTTAAGTCCTTGATAAGTTCTGCACCACCTGTGGATTCCAAAGCCCAAGACTGAAAAACACTGCCTTCAAACATAAAGCAATTCCCCTGTGGTATTATCTCAACTATGTTATCACCAGAAGAAGTTTGGATTATTCTAAATGATAAATAATAAAACCATGGCCAGCAAATGTTTTATTTATTAAACCTTTATTTAACCAGGAAAAGCCCTTTGAGACCCAGAGTCTCTTTTTCAAGGGAGACCTGGCCAAGAAGGCAGCAACAATCAATACATGACATCATTAAAACATACAACAATACAACACAACATGACATGATCCAGCCTAAAAAAAGCATTTACACTCAGAGTCTCCCATCAACATATAACCTTCATAAACAAAGCAATCTCCTGTATGTAACTACTGCACTAAATTGCATAAGGTAAACATAGATACTAATGTATAGTATAGGGTACATACCCACATGAAATAATACTATAGTATACTATGGTATAAATAATGTAGTTTTCACTGTAGTGTTTTTGCTGACTTTACTGTAGTATTCAATGTAGTGTTTTTGCTGACTTTACTGTAGTATTCACTGTAGTGTTTTTGCTGACTAAAGTATCTTTGACATAGAAGTGGAGGCTTTCTCCTTGAGAAAACCTACTAGAGAAATGCTAAAAGAGTACATTTTCCATAACCTATAGATAGATTCTATAGTTTTTTTTCTATAACCTGTAGGTAGGTAGGACTGGGGTCTAAACGGATAGTTTAGAGCTTCTGCTCTTTTCTATAACCTGTAGAGACGAGACAACGAACGTTGGGACTGGTACAGACATCTTAGAGCCCAGAACAGCCATCCTCTCCTTTACTGTTCTCAGTCCTGAAAGGTCATGTATGTAGTGTGTGTTTGTGTACGTGGGGAGTCTGTACGCCATCTTGATGCAAAGGTTTTGAATGGTCCGAAGTTGTCTGACATCAGAACTCCCCACGTTCCACCAGGCTGGTGAAGCATACTTGGATGTAGCTCTGGTACACTCTGACGGCTGTTCCAGGCGTGGCTCCTCCTTCTATTCTGCAAAGTAGCTTTAGGTTGTTCAGTCGTATCCTTCCCGCTTTCTCCAGGTACTCTATGTGGGGACACCAGAACATGTTCTCTTGAAATGTGACCCCAAGGAACTTAGCCGTTGTAGCCGTCTGGAGTGCCTGTCCATACAGTTTAAGGTGCACTTGCTTAGTTCTTTTGGGGTTTCTGGAGAGGAGGACGCACTGGGTCTTCAGCGGGGTTGAGCTTGACCCGCCACAGATTGGCCGAGTTCTCGATCACTGTTATGCTCCTCTGTAGCTTTTTTCCAGCAGGGGGTACAATTTTGGGAGGAGGCATAATAACAGATATGGTCTGCAAACTGGGCCACTTGTCCCTCTCTTGGGTAATAAATATCACAGACATACATTAAAAACAGTAGTGGACTAAGGGCGGAGCCTTGGGGTACTCCCGCCTCTGGAGAGAACCTGAATAATGTGGTTCTCCCACCCTTACTGCTATCTCCCGCTGATTTAAAAAGCTATTTAAAAGACTGACCATCTGAGTGGCGAGTTGTATCCGATAGCCTATAGATGAGCCCATTTTCAATGTCGAAGAAGACAGTCAACGTCACCTCTTTTTTGTTGAACCCTCTTTGTACATCTTCAGCCAGCCTCAGGATATTGTCGGTAGTTGATTACGCCAGGAGGGGGAAGACAATATATGGTCTACTTGGCATGTAGGTTTCTCACTTGTGGGTGGCACAAATTGGTATAAAGGGGAAGGGAATGGGCAGGATATAAGAAAATGAAAAACTGTAGTATTTACTATAGTTTACTATAGTACAAGTCTCTCACTGTTGCTGCTTGCTATATACCACCTTCTGCCCCCAGCTGTGCCCTGGACACCATATGTAAATTGATTGCTCCCCATCTATCTTCAGAGCTCGTGCTGTTGACATGCTTAACACCCCGGCCATCCTACAATCTAAGCTTGATGCCATCAATCTCACACAAATGATCAATGAACCTACCAGGTACAACCCCAAATCCGTAAACACAGGCACCCTCATAGATATCATCCTGACCAACCTGCCCTCCAAATACACCTCTGCTGTCTTCAACCAGGATCTCAGCGATCACTGTCTCATTGCTTGTATCCGTAATGCGTCTGCCCTCATCACTGTCAAACGCTCCCTAAAACACTTCAGCGAGCAGGCCTTTCTAATCGACCTGGCCCGGGTATCCTGGAAGGATATTGATCTCATTCCGTCAGTAGAAGATGCCTGTTATTCTATAAAAGTGCTTCCCTCACAATCTTAAATAAGCATGCCCTATTCAACAAATTTAGAACCAGGAACAGATATAGCCCGTGGTTCACTCCAGACCTGACTGCACTTGACCAGCACAAAAACATCCTGTGGCGTACGGCAATAGCATCGAATAGCCCCCGTGATCTGCAACTTTTCAGGGAAGTTAGGAACCGATATACACAGGCAGTTAGGAAAGCAAAGGCTAGCCTTTTCAAACAGAAATTTGCATCCTGCAGCAAAAACTCCCAAATTTCTGCTACACTGTAAAGTCCATTGAGAATAACAGCACCTCCTCCCAGCTGCCCACTGCACTGAGGCTAGGAAACACTGTCACCAACGATAAATCCAACAATAATTGAGAATTTCAATAAGCATTTTTCTACGGCTGGCTATGCTTTCCACCTGGCCAACCCCACCCTAGTCAACAGCCCTGCACCCCCCACAGCAACTTGCCCAAGCCTCCCCCATTTCTCCTTCACCCAAATCCAGATAGCTGATGTTCTGAAAGAGCTGCAAAATCTGGACCCCTACAAATCAGCAGGGCTAGACAATCTGGACCCTCTCGTTCTAAAATTATCAGCCGAAATTGTTGGAATCCCTATTACTAGCCTGTTCAATCTCTCTTTCGTATCGTCTGACATCCCCAAAGATTGGAAAGCTGCCACAGTCATCCCCTTCTTGAAAGGGGGAGACACTCTAGACCCAAACTGCTACAGACCTATATCTATCCTCCCCTGCCTTTCTAAGGTCTTCGAAAGCCAAGTTAACAAACAGTTCACCGACCATTTCGAATCCCACCGTACCTTTTCTGCTATGCAATCTGGTTTCCGAGCTGGTCATGGGTGCACCTCAGCCATGCTCAAGGTCCTAAACGATATCATAACCGCCATCAATAAGAGACAATACTGTGCAGCTGTATTCATCGACCTGGCCAAGACTTTCGAAACTGTCAATCACCACATTCTTATCGGCAGACTCAACAGCCTTGGTTTCTCAAATGACTGAGTTCAGTGTGTCAAATCGGAGGGCCTGTTGTCCGGACCTCTGGCAGTCTCTATGGGGGTGCCACAGGGTTCAATTCTCGGGCCGACTCTTTTCTCTGTATACATCAATGATGTCGTTCTTGCTGCTGGTGATTCTCTGATCCACCTCTACGCAGACGACACCATTCTGTACACTTCTGGCCCTTCTTTGGACACTGTGTTAACTAACCTCCAGACGAGCTTCAATACCATACAACTCTCCTTCCGTGGCCTCCAACTGCTCTTAAATGCAAGTAAAACTAAATACATGCTCTTCAACCTATCGCTGCCCGCACCTGCCCGCCCGTCCAGCATCACTACTCTGGACGGTTCTGACTTAGAATATGTGGACAACTACAAATACCTAGGTGTCTAGTTAGACTGTAAGCTCTCCTTCCAGACTCACATTAAACATCTCCAATCCAAAATTAAATCTAGAATCGGCTTCCTATTTCACAACAAAGCATCCTTCACTCATGCTGCCAAACATACCCTCGTAAAACTGACTATCCTGCCGATCCTTGACTTTGGCGATGTACTTTACAAAATAGTCTCCAACACTCTACTCAGCAAATTGGATGCAGTCTATCACAGTGCCATCCGTTTTGTCAACAAAGCCCAATATACTAACCACCACTGCGGCCTATATGCTCTCGTTGGCTGGCCCTTGCTTCATATTCGTCGCCAAACCCACTGACTCCAGGTCATCTATAAGTCTTTGCTAGGTAAAGCCCCACCTTATCTCATCTCACTGGTCACGATAACAACACACACCAGCACGCGCTCCAGCAGGTATATTTCACTGGTCACCCCCAAAGCCAATTCCTACTTTGGCCGCCTTTCCTTCCAGTTCTCTGCTGCCAATGACTGGAACACGCTGCCAAAATCACTGAAGCTTGAGGCTCATATCTCCCTCACTAACTTTAAGCATCAGCTGTCAAAGCAGCTTACAGATCATTGAACCTGTACATAGCCCATCTGTAAATAGCCCATCCAACTACCTCATCCCCATATTGTTTTTTTTCTTCTCCTTTGCACCCCAGTATCTCCACTTGCACATTCCTCTTCTGCACATCTATCACTCCAGTGTTTAATTGCTAAATTGTAATAATTTTGCCACTATGGCCTATATATTGCCTTACCTCCCTCATCCTACCTCATTTTCACACACTGTATATAGACTTTTTCTATTGTATTATTGACTGTTTGTTTGTTTATTCCATGTGTAACTCTGTGTTGTTGTTTCTGTTGCACTGCTTTGCTTTATCTTGGCCAGGTCGCAGTTGTAAATGAGAACTTGTTCTCAACTAGCCTACCTAGCTAAATAAAGGTGAAATACATTTTTTAAATAAAAAAAATATTTTTAAAATCTGGTACATGCACAACATATTTCTTACTCATTTGCACACACTGTACATATACTTTTTTTCCTATTGTGATATTGACTGTATGTTTGTTTATCCCATGTGTAACTCTGTGTTGTTGTTTGTGTCGCACTGCTTTGCTTTATCTTGGCCAGGTCGCAGTTGTAAATCTATCTGGTTAAATAAAGGTGAAATAATATATATTTTTAAATAGGACATTACTGTAGTATTTAATGCAGTGTTTTTTTGTGGATAATACCGTAGTAATTACTATAGTATTCTACAGCATACTTCTATAGGAAGTATTACACATGTTAAAGGGATTCTATAGTGTGTTGTATAGTATTCTATAGTATACTACAGTTTACTACAGAGTTCTATAGTAAGTACTAGAGTATTCTATAGTAAACTGTAGTATTTTTTCATGTGGTATTGTCGTTCAATTGAGTATTCCAATGTTTTTTCCTTCTCGTAGCATGTTTTACCTTGCAACCCCCAGGTCACGACACAATAAACAGTGCCTTCCGAAAGTATTCACACCCCTTGACTTTTTCAACATTTTGTTGTGTTACAGCCTGAATAAAAAATTGATTAAATTGAGATTGTTGGTCACTGGCCTAAACACAATACCCCATAAGGTCAAAGAATAAGTATGTTTTTCAACATTTTCACAAATTAATTAAAAATGAAAAGCTGAAATGTCTTGAGTCAATAAGTATTCAACCCCTTTGTTATGCCAAGCCTAAATAAGTTCAGGACTAAAAATGTGCTTAACAAGTCACATAACAAGTTGCATGGACTCTGTGTGCAGTAATAGTGTTTAACATGATTTGTTTATGACTACCTCATCTCTGTACCCCACACAGTAAAATTATCTGTAAGGTCCCTCAGTCGAGCAGTGAATTTCAGATTCAAACACAAAGACCAGGGAGGTTTTCCAATGCCTCGCAAAGAAGGGAATCTATTGGTAGATGGGTAAAAGAAAAAAGAAAAAAAACATTTAATAGCCTACTACCATGTGCGCATTGCTGCGCTTATAATGTGAAGAAATAGCTAAATAGTTTAGCAACATTATAAGCTAAACGTTCTGATCTGTTGCATCAGCCACATTGTGTAAAAAGTATTTTTTATGCTAGTGGTTGTATTAATTTGGGATCTATCGCATCCCACACCTGTACCAGACTATGTTTGGAATATTTATTTATCGCACAGAATAGAATAGGTTAACCTTTGTACTATGGGAGCTAGAATATTGATGGCTGAAGAAAAGTAAATGTGGACAGTTCTTCCAATATCTTCAATATGCACCTCGGAATTGGMTAAGGACATGCGCAGTTCAGTCCTGGATGTGTCTGTCTTCACTGTAGCCTGTGAGAAAGACCCGATCACGTGATTGAGCACGTAGCACTCAGGGAGAAGGGCACAATGGCCACTGGCCGCAAAAGGCATGCATTTTTTTAGGGTGCATTACTGCCACACAAATGGGATGGCGCCGTGAAATTCTAGGCATTATCAAGTGTTTGTCAAATTGTGAATGAGTGACTGATGTAGCGTGTACAGCCTGCGCGGAAAAAAAACAAAGCAGAGCTCATACCTTTCAAGTGACTTATTTCAAATCATCATTAGGGTCGCATCATGCAGCCTTAAAAATCTAAACATATAGCCCAAYGTTTGTAGAACAACTAAAGTTACATGAATAACTCCTATTACCTAATTCCTATTYCTTTGTTAACTCCTCAACACAGAATAGCCGCATGTGCACACTCCCTCAAATCGTTTGGAGAAAATATMATTTCAATTTTTTTCAGCTTTGTTCAATTGTCTTCTTCATACAATAAAATAATAGTGTCTGCTAAATGAACTAGTGTGGCCCACAGCCATTTGGCATAGCCAGATGAGGACCTAAAATAAGACAACTCAGAGTATGCTATTCTGTTCTTCTAGAATAGACTATATTTTCTTCATATCATGCTTCTGTAGACATGTCTAAAGAAATAATGGATTTATTGTGATGGTGTAGGCTATATTACATGGATTTATTAGACTTTTAAAAAATGTAGATGTTCCAAAGGTCTTCATCAGTGGCTTGTAGGCTATGTGTGGAAAATAGGAGATGCTAAATGTGTTTATGTTAATTAACGGTTAATGTGAGACTGACAATTATTTGCTTGACAATCACTGGATGACAAAAGTTAGTGACCGCCACAGCCCTATAGGGGAATTAAAATTTAACAAACACGTCACACAAAAATTAGCTGCCTGCTCCACACTGACCGGGATTAAAATGATAGTTTTATTATTTATTTAACTAGGCAAGTCAGTTAAGMACAAATTCTTATTTACAATGACGGCCTACCCCAACCAAACCTGAACRACGCTGGGCCAATTATGCGCCGCCCTATGGGACTCCCAATCACAGCCAGATGTGATACAGCCTGGATTTGAACCAGGGACTGTRGTGACGCCTCTTACACTGAGATGCAGTGCCTTAGACCGCTRCGTCACTCGTGAGCCCAGTATCAAGTCAAGTCAAATAGCAGTTGCCTAGTCAATGCTATCTACTACAGCCATTTTTAGCTATCTCTGCAATGTGTTTTGAAAAGGTCCAGCTGTTCCTTGCAGCTGTGTCTATGCACTCTTCACAGAGACGAAGGGGCGAAGTGAAAGGTTTCCCTCTTGCCAAAATCTGTCCAAAATAAGCCCAATGCGTTTCAATAGGCTTATTTTGGACCTAAACTTGACACCTGCCGTCCCGCCTTTGGGACAACAACTCCCATTGTTAGGGCGGAGACAAGCATCTCGTCATTATATACAGATCKCTGCACTCCAAAAAGCCAGCCAGTCATACAAACAACCTTCCCTCCCGCTCCCAGGCATTAATTTGCATGGTCCTAAAGTCAGAATTATTGGAATAATTTTATTAGCCTATTTTAAATTGTTGKTGTTGAGCTAGGGTATGGTGACTGCCATTCTCTGCCATACCCAACTGACGCCTCTGCTGAGTACCACTCTCCATATTTTCAAGCATAGTGGTAGCTGCATCATGTTATGGGTATGCTTGTCATCGTTAAGAACTGGGAAGTTTTTCAGGATAAAAAAAAGAAACAGAATGAGGCTGAGCACAGGCAATATTCCTAGRGGAAACCTGGTTCAGTCTGCTTTACACCAGACACTGGGAGATGAATTCACCTTTCAGCAGGACAATAACCTAAAACACAAAGCTAAATCTACACTGGAGTTGCTTACCAAGAAGACARTGAATGTTCCTGGGTGGCCAAGTTACAACGTTGACTTAAATCTACTTGAAAATCTATGGCAAGGAATGAAAATGGTTGTCTAGCAATGWTCAACAACCAATTTGACAGAGCTTGGAGAATTTTGAAAAGAATAATGGGCAAATGTTGCACAATCCAGGTGTGGAAAGCTCTTAGAAACTTGCCCAAAAAGACTCACAGCTCTAATCGCTGCCAAAGGTGCTTCTACAAAGTATTGACTCAGGGGTGTGAATACTTATGTAAATAAGATATGTCTCTATGTAATTTCCCCTAAATTTGYTACATTTTCTAAAAATGTGTTTTCACTTTGTCATTATGGGTTATTGTGTGTACATAGGTGAGAGATGAAAATCAATTTAATCCATTTTGAATTCAGGCTGTAACAAAAAAAAGTGTGCAATAAGTCAAGGGGTAKGAATACCATATGAAGGCGCTGAACATATTCTGCCTCTACTTTAATCGCTCTGATTTACATAGGATCTAGACTCAACAGTTCTTCAAACATGCACGAACACACAGAGACACACACACAGACATACGCTCACCCACACATCTGGTTTAGTTAAGTAGGATACTGGCAAATGGAAAATGTATTACGCTTACCTATGTATAACACCAACTCAGTGGCCTTGTTGGGAGTTCGATCCCCGGCCGAGTCATACCAAAGACTGTAAAAATGGGACCAATGCATCTCTGCCTGGCACTCAGCATTAAGGAGATAGATTGGGGATAAGGCTCTGCGATAGACTAGTATCCTGTCCAGGGGGTATACTTGTACATCAAGCTGCCTCACACTACAGAAACAGGAGATAGACAAGTGTCCTGTCCAGGGGGTGTACTTCTACATCAAGCTRMCTCACGTTACAGAAACAGGAGATAGACTAGTGTCCTGTCCAGGGGGTATACTTCTACATCAAACTGATTGACCCTATAAAAACAGGAGATAGACTAGTGTCCAAGCCAGGGGGTGTACTTGTACATCAAGCTGTTACACTAAGAACAGGAGAATAGACTTGTGTCGGCCAGGGGGTGTACTTGTACATCAAGCTGTTACCTATAGAAAAGGAGATAGATACGTGTCCGCCAGGGGTGTACTTGTACATCAAGCTGATTGAACTATAGAAACAGGAGATAGACTGTGTCCAAGGCCAGGGGGTGTACTTGTACATCAAGCTGTTGACCTATAGAAACAGGAGATAGACTAGTGTCCAGTCCAGGGGGTGTACTTGTACATCAAGCTGCTTGACACTATAGAAACAGGAGATAGACTAGTGTCCAGCCAGGGGGTGTACTTGTACATCAAGCTGATTGCACTATAGAAACAGGAGATAGACTTGTGTCCAGGCCAGGGGGTGTACTTGTACATCAAGCTGCTTGACCCTATAGAAACAGGAGATAGACTAGTGTCCAAGCACAGGGGTGTACTTGTACATCAAGCTGATTGACACTATAGAAACAGGAAGATAGACTTGTGTCAGGCAGGGGGTGTCTTGTACATCAAGCTGCTTGACCCTATAGAACAGGAGATAGACTAGTGTCCAGGCCAGGGGGTGTACTTGTACATCAAGCTGCTTTGACCGTATAGAAACAGGAGATAGACTAGTGTCCAGCCAGGGGGTGTACTTGTACTCAAGCTGCTTGACCAATGGCTCACACACCAAGGCTACTTTACTTACGTGTGATGTGCTGGTTACAATAAATCTGTGTGCAGGTTCAAGGCTGCGTACAGGAAATTCAAGCTTTTTCTCTCTGGATGATAGAGAGGAAATAGGCCAGAGGAGAGGATGCAGCATGATGGAAAACCAGTAGGAATAGAAAAAGTATCCAATAATATCTCCAGCACAAGCCTGGAAACACTTTGTCATGGCCCATAGAGCTATTCTYGCCCATCAAATACCACAGTTTCCCCCCTGCAGTTGAATCCCRAAGATGGGGGAATAAACTCAAACGAGGAAAAGCCTGTTACTCAGGAGGGTGAATTCTCCAGCGGGGGAGACTGATGTTAGTGGCTCAATGGAGATCCCTCATACTTATTTAGGGAGACATGGAGGAGGAGCTGTGACTGTTCTGTGTGTAGCCTCTGATCTATAAATGATCCACACGGTCATGTGATCCGATACCGAAACACTCAGTGCACACTAGGGAAGGCCGACCCAAACTTTTTTGGGGGGGATCCTCTAGCGCTGTAACCCACACGTTAAAACTTAATGATTTAAAGAAGCCAATTCATTTTATCCTATTGCACCATGGAGACTGTGACCCAGTTAGGAAATTTAAATAGGGATTCGATTTGAAGGGGCATATTAATTGGAACAGATGCCTTCTCAATTATTAACATCTCTCACAGCGTGCTAGCATGAGCTAAATTTACCCCTCCATGTCTGTCCTTCAGCTGAATGCTTCAGCAGTGGTCTTAATCAGAGGCCAATAAAAAAACACTCTCTGATGAGAGGCCTCTTTGAAGATAGTCTCTGAATAAACACACAGTCAATGGACATTCACGTGAGCCCCATGAAATCAGTCACCAGTCACTACTTYCTGGTGTAATGAACAGACATTCAGACACGATTACCCAGGGGGCTACAGACAAGTCGTGCTGACCCAATGGACAGAGTGTGCAAAGCTGTCATCAAGGAAAAAGGTGGCTACTTTGAAGAATCTCAAATCTCAAATATATTTTGATTTGTTTAACACTTTTTTGGTTACTACATTTCATAGTTTTGATGTCTTCACTATTATTCTGCAATGTAGAAAATAGTAAAAATTAAGAAAAACCCTAGAATGAGTAGGTGTGTGCAAACTGTAAGTTAATCAAATTTCACATTGCTGAGGTTTTCTCTACTTTTTATAGAACAYGCCAAAAAAGGGGGTTGAGAGACAAGATTTTATGGTCATTATTCCAATATTTTAAAGATTATTTTGAGGAGATAACAAATGTTTTTTTAGGGTTAAAATATCCATCCACTATGCAGATTCCCCCTTTCATACTAATGAATGAAAGGTGACTTGTACAAGCAGGTCCAAGTGTTCGTAATTTATTGGTAATTTAACGCCAATTTATTTATTCTACCATCATTGTGGGCAACTGTTAGCCTACCTGGGTTTTTAAAGCAATTGCTTATCTCAGAGAGCTGCAAGCATTAACAGATTGTTCAGGAAAATATATTCACAACATAAACCACAAGCTGCCATCGGAGACCAACGCTGCTATTCACAGTCTGTAGATCCACAACCAGATCAGACTTAATTCAAGCTATTTTGCATGATTATGCTTATCTGACCTCCCTCTTCTTGCTACCCCAGCTTTGTTGCTTTACAGCACCTTTGATCTTCCCTGCAAAGGCAAAAAGCCTTTCAAATGCACAGCATTTTGCTATAGACCAAAGTGGGAGTGTTATTTTTTTATCAATGAGAAATGCATTGGTCTCGGTCTTGCTCCTCTGCATTTGTTACATCACATTTCCGTTTTTTTTTTGGTTTCTTTGAAAATTCCCTATGAGCAATAGCATATATTTTATAATAATMATTTTTTATTATTTGGAAAGTATATGGGAATATTTCTGTGCAATGTAGTGGAAGCTCCTCAGAGGAGGAAGGGGAGGACCATCCGCCTCAGTGAATTTCATATGAATAAAAATAGTGAAACATTAAAAAATCCTCCAACCTATCAGAGCTATTGTAGCATGAACTGCCACATTGTCCACCCAACAAATGAATTTCTTAAAAAAAATTAAGGAGAAGCAAGAGAGAGAGAAAGGGAGAGAGAGAGCTAGCTGAGTACTTTCACGTACTTAGCTAGCAAATACAGCTAGCTAGTTTAGCCTACTCAAGCACCAGGCTCAAACAGATAGGGATGCTATGTTACCTAGCTGGCTATGGCTATCCAGCACTGTAACTCTTCCAAGTAAAGGTAAGCTTTTGGTTTTATTAATTTATTGCCACCGGGACCCTCCGGTGTAACTGCTAAACTTCTTGCTAACTGTACACTGTACTGCATGATTGTAGGGGGTTTACTAACGTGTTATTTCTAGTAGCTATGTTGACTTGAAGTTAGCTAATATAGTGACAACGATGTAAGCTGTGTGTAGCAGATATGATATGAAGGTTTGGCTTGGAAAGTATTTTTTGYCTGGTCACAGACAGCTGATGTGTTGTTTACTGAAATCCACAAGGGGAAGGGAAAAGGTGAGAGGAGGAGAGTGCATAGATGCGAGAAGGAATTCTACGACAATCAAAGGGATCATGCTGTTGTATGTGTGATCAGGGGTGTATTCATTCAGCCAATTCTGTTGAAAAAAAATCTTAAACGGAAGCAAACGGAACAAAACAGGGATAAACATGAATTTGCCCAATATAAACTCTTATTTGCAGCTGTTGGACGAATGATTACAACATAGATCAGCTAGTTCCAGGCAAGATTGTGCAAGGCAGTATTAAATATTTAACTGTCTGTCACTTTGATTACTCAAATTTCTTTCGACCTGTAAACTGCCATTCATAAGCTAGGTTGTAGCAACCTCATGATGGGTGTAGGAAAATATCCTGTAGTAGCCTAAACCTATCAATGTTACATTGAACTGGGTGAATGGAATATGAATGACAGTCATCCAATATGCTGTAATAGAAATAAGGCAATACTCATATAAACAATGATCGTCCTCCCTCATCTTAAACGGCAACGACCGCCACTGGTGCAATGTCATATTTGAGACAATTTGATGGAAGAATGTAAGGAATAGAAAATGGCCTCCAAGCTCATGGACATAAAGCAGTCATCAGAGATCATTGTATGTAATGACGCCACACCAGTTTCAGTAAATAGAATTCTGTGCCTTATGATTTCATATTGGTTTTCCATTTTGATTTGATGTTCTAGGTTGAAATGGGGAACCTGGCTGAAATGTGGGTCACTCCGTCTAAGTACTGTATGCGGCAAGAGAGYTCTGCACAGTCCATGRAGYACCAMGCWGTYCAAAGCACAAGGTGGCCGAAATCTAGGCCAGTCACTCCTCTGGCTGTTTCTGTCCATCGCCCCACTACCACCTAATGGTTTCTACCCCTCAAGACCTTGATCCTTGACCCTCCACCACTGTCCTTTTCCTCCCTCCTTCCCCCCTCCCTGCTTGGTATGATTGATGACCATGATCGCTTGGGTTCTCTTGGACGGATTATTATCTCTCTGCAGTGGGGCGGACGGCACGGAGTGTCGCCTGWATATCAGCAATCCACTCCTGGCAGCAGTGTAAATTTCCTTTATGTTGTCATAACTTACGGGAAAGCGACAGCGCTATTGGCCGCACCAGTTGTCTGTGAGTTACGGCCGCAGATCAAACTCCATGACTTCTCTGCCCGAAGTGAAATAGCAACAGTAATGACATGTTAAAGCAAAGTAGGCCACCTAGTGCTGTAACTAAATGGTATTACTTATTGTCTCCAGTGAGCAGTTGTCCTTGGGACCAGCGTTTTATCGCCTGCCCTTCGCTTTCTACGGTATTAAAACACACATGGCAGAGCTGCATCAAGGCGACACTCAGAAACCCACGTTAATGGAGGCTTCATGGGGCATAGCATGCTAAACTGTCATGTTTAATAACGGTACGTGTAAACAGAAAGTGTATTTGTCAGATCTCTAGGATAGCACCAAGGCTTTCCCTTGGTCTGAGCACTCCTTAGCAAATTCTCAAGGTTGTGAGTAATGCTGAGTAACAAAGGAAGCAGCCTTTCAGTTGAAGTGAACGTTGAGTAAAGCACTGATTCATCCTAATGCTTTATTCAAGATGCCGGGGCTCAATGGCACGCTGTTGCAATACCCACCCCTCCATCCTTCCTTCCTTCGCTTCCTCCATCTTCCACTCCCACCCCTCCATCCTTCCTTCGCTTCCTCCATCTTCCACTCCCACACCTCCATCCTTCCTTCGCTCCCTCCATCTTCCACTCCCGCCCCTTCAATCCTCCTTGTCCCCCATCTTCCACTCCCACACCTCCATTCCTGGCTCATCCCATCCCTCCATCTCGCTCCCTCACATCTTATCCCCTTCCCCTCCCCCAATCTCCATCAACCTCTCCCTTTTTATTATGTCTCCCTCCATCTTCACGCCCACACCTCCATCCTCCTTCGCTCCTCCATTCCACTCCCCCCCTGCCATCCTTCCTTCGCTCCCTCCATCTTCCACTCCCGCCCTCCATATTCCTTCGCTCCTCCATCTTCCACTGCCCATTCACTCCATCTTCCTTTCTTTATTTCTCCATCTCCACCCCGCCCTCCATACTTCCTTCGCTTCCATCCATCTTCCATCCCCGCTCTCCATACTCCTTCGCTCCTCCATCTTCCATCTCGCCCCTCCATCCTCTTCGCCCCTCCATCTCCACTCCCGCCCCTCCATCTGCTCTTCGCTCCTCCATCTTCCACTCCGCCCCTCATCTCTTCCTCCTCATTCCTCCTGCCTGCTCTCTATTCCTCCTCCATCTTCCCACTCCGCCCCTCCATACTTCCTTCGCTCCCCCATCTTCCACTCCCGCCCTCCATTTCCTTGCCTCCTCATCTCACCCCCCCTCATACTTCTTGTCCTCATCTCCACGTCCCACCCTCCATCTTCCTTTCTATTCCTCCTCCATCTCCATCCCGCCCCTCCAACTTTCGCTCCTCCATCTTCCACCTCCGCCCTCCATACTTCCTCGCTCCTCCATCTTCACTCCATTCCTCCATCAAATGAGTGTTATTCTCATTGCCAGTCTGACCCCACAGTGTGAGTGAAGTGCAGTGTGCAACAGACACAACAGGCCCCCCAGCGCCATCCGCCCTCAGGACCACAACTTTATCTTTCTTAGTGCTTAACTGTCTAGTTATTCAGGGACCAAAACAATAAGAACATTTAAAATACAACCAACATACTGGAGAAAATGCTCAAAAGGAGAAGCTACAAGTATTGTGCTTTAGTTGAGAATGAATAGTAAAGAGAGATTCATCATCTTCTAGTAGTGAATAGTAATGAGAAGATTCATCCATTCTAAGTAGTGAGTAGTAATGAGAAATTCTATCATTCTAGAGTGAATAGTAATGAAATTCATCCATTTAGTAGTGAAAGTAATGAGAGAGATCCACCCATTCTAGTAGTGAATAGTAGATGAGATTCATTATTCTAGTATGAGTAGTAAAAAAAGATTCATCCATGTCTGATGTAGTAATAGCCAAGTGAAGAGAGATTACACCTTCAGTAGTGAATAGTATGAGAGAGATTCACCATTCAGTAGTGAATAGTAACTGGAAGAAGAGCCCATTGTAGTAGTGTATACGTAATGAGAGAATCATCCATTCTAGTATGATAGTAATGAGAGAGATTCACCTTCTGTAGTGAAGCTAAGGAGAGATCATCCATCAGTAGTGAAGTACAGAAGAGATTCATCCATTCGTAGAGAATTAGTAGATAGTAGAGATTCATGTCATCTAGTAGTGAATAGCAATGAGAGATTCATCCATTCTAGTAGCGATAGTATTGATGAGAGAGATCATCCATTCTAGTAGTGAATAGTAATAGAGAGAGATTCATCATTCTAGTAGTGAATAGTAATGAGATTCATCCATTCTAGTATGTGAATGTAACGAGAGATCAATATTCTAGAGGGAGATGAGTAATGAGAGAGATTCATCATATCTAGTAGTGGAATTAGTATTGAGAGAGATCATCCATTCTAGTAGGAGTAGTATCAGAGAGATTCATCCATTCTAGTAGTGACTAAATGAAGTTCCAAGCCATTCAGAGTTGAAAGAATGAGAGACGTTCACTCATTCTAGTATTGAATAGAATGAGATAGAAGATGTCATTCGCCTATCTATAGATGATTAGATAATGACTGAGATCTAAGCCATTCTATATTGAATGTAACGAGAGGAATTCAGTCCATTCAGTAGTATGCAATAGAGCATCATCACAGTAAATAGTGAATCATCCATTCTAGGTAGTGATATAGTCAATGAGAAGATCAATCCATTTCTAGTAGTGATGAAGTAATGAGAGATTCATCCATCTCTAGTTGGTAGTAATATGAGACATTCTCCAGTCTAGTAGTGAAGTAGTAACGAGAAGAGATTCATCCTTCTGAAGTACGTAATGCAATGATGAGATTCATCCATGCTAGATGAAGAGCAATGTAGAGAGATTCAATCCAATTTAAGTAGTGGATTAGTAACGATGAGATTCTCATCTTTCTGTAGTAGAAGTAGCAATGGAGAGAGATTCATGCCATTCTAGGTGAATCATTAGCAATAGAGAG
This sequence comes from Salvelinus sp. IW2-2015, assembly GCF_002910315.2. NCBI lineage: Eukaryota > Metazoa > Chordata > Actinopteri > Salmoniformes > Salmonidae > Salvelinus > Salvelinus sp. IW2-2015. The sequence continues at coordinate 3,892,684 of NC_036855.1, forward strand.
AATTCCATCGGCATTCCTAGTATGAATAGCAATATAGTAACGATCATACAGTCAGTAAGTGTCTACACCCTCCGTAGTAGATCTTTTTATGTCTCTATTTTGGTTTGGTCAGGGTGTGATTTGGGTGGGCATTCTATGTTCATTTTCTATGTTTTGTATTTCTTTGTGTTTGGCCGGGTGTGGTTCTCAATCAGAGKCAGCTGTCTATCGTTGTCTCTGATTGAGAACCATACTTAGGTAGCTTTTTCCCACATGGTTTTTGTGGGTAGTTGTTTTCTGTTTTTGTGTCTTCACCAGACAGAACTGTTTCGTGTTGTTACATTTTGTTATTTTGTGTGTTCAGTTTTTTAAATAAATTATCATGAATACTTCCCACGCTGCGCTTTGGTCCACACCTTCTTCATACGGCGGCCGTTACAAGTAGTGAGTAGTAATGAGAGATTCATCCATTCTTGAAGGTTTAATTATAATAATAATAGAGGCTTTTACAATATTTAAACAATTCCTGTGTAACAGACCACGAGCTCCCAAAATATGTGACTCATTGATCATGTATCTAAGCTATAAATATTTATTTGCAAGCTAATAGTATATTTTTTGAGCAAACTCCTTTAAGGTGAAAAAGGATGATACATTTAAAAAAGTTTTCAATGTTGGGGCCAAGTACAGAAGGTCTAGCAGGGCCCTGCGGGGAGAAGGACAAGGAAAAGAAGGAGAAGGAGAAGGAAAAGAAGGAGAATGAAAATAAGGAGAAGGAGAAGGAAAAGAAGGAGAAGGAAAAGAAGGAGAAGGAGAAGGAAAAGAAGGAGAAGAAGAATGAGGAGAAGAATGAGGAGAAGAAGAATGAGAAGGAGAAGAAGGAGGAGGATGAGTAGGAGGAGAAGGAGAAAGAGAAAAAGAAGAAGGATGAGAAGAAAGATGAAAAGAAGGATGAGAAGGAGAAGAAGGAGAAGGATGCAAAGGAGAAGAAGAATGATGAGAACGATGAGAAGGAGAAAAAGAAGAAGGATGAGAAGGATGAAAAGAAGAACGATGGGAAAGAGAAGAAGAACGATGAGAAGGAGAAGAAGGAAAAGGAAAACGATGAGAAGGAGAAAAGGAGAAGGATGCAAAGGAGAAGAAAAAGAACGATAAGGAGAAGGAAAAGGAGAATGATGAGAAAGAGAAGAAGAAAAAGGAAAAGGCGAAGGAAAAGAAATGAGCTGACAAGGTAAAAATCTGTCTTTCTGCCCCTGAAAAAGGCAGTTAACCCACTGTTCCTAGGCCNCCCTGAAAAAGGCAGTTAACCCACTGTTCCTAGGCCATCATTGAAAATAAGAATTTGTTCTCAACTGACTTGCCTAGTTAAATAAAGGTAAAATGAAATCTTAAAAAGGAGAAGAAGGAAAAGGAGAAGGAGTCTATCTTTGTCTCTTACTACAGGAAATGGTGTGATTTTTTGTTCTTGCCCTTTTTCTCCCAAATTTCATGGTATCCAATTGGTAGTTACAGTCTTGCCCCATCGCTGCAACTCCCGTACGGACTCGGGAGAGGTGAAGGTCGAGAGCCGTGCGTCCTCTGAAGCACAACCCAGCCAAGCTGCACTGCTTCTTGACACAACGCCCRCTTAACCCGGAAGCCAACCGCACCAATGTGTCGGAGGAAACATCATACACCTGGCGACCATGTCAGCGTGCATTGCGAYCGGCCCGCCACAGGAGTCGCTAGTGCGTGAAGGGACAAGAACATCCCTGCCGGTCAAACCCTCTCCTAATCTGGACGACCGGTCTCCCGGTCGTGGCAGGCTGTGRCAGATCCTGGACTCAAACCAGGATATCTGGTGGCACAGCTAGCACTGCGATGCCTTAGACAACTGTGGCACTCGGGAGGCCCCAGCTGCTTTGTTTTCTTGACGTTGAGGGAGAGGTTATTTTCCTGGCACCACTTTGCCAGGGCTCTAACCTCCTCACTGTATGCTGTCTCGTCATTATTGGTAATCAGGCCTACCACTGTTGTGTCGTCAGCAAACTTGATGATTGAGTTGGAGTCGTGCGTGGCCACAAAGTGATGGGTAAACAGGGAGTACAAGATGGGGCTGAGCACACAACCCTGGGGGTCCCTGTGTTGAGGATCAGCGTGGCGGAGRTGTTGTTGCCTAACCTCACCACCTGGGGTCGGCACATCAGGAAGTCTAGGACCCAGTTGCACAGGAAAGGGTTCAGAYCCAGGGCCCTGACCTTTGTGACAAGCTTGGAGGGCACTATGTTGTTGAAGGCAGAGCTGTAATCGATGAATGAGGAGTGAGCGAGAAAAGGTTTTCTACTTATTAAGCCCCTTACGGTAGATGTTCGCGCTTATGCGGAAATCTAGTCACCATAATTAAAAAAATCCGCATGAAAATCTGTCAGTTTAAGCTAGAGATATCGGGTTTGTTTTGCATTGGGTGTGTTACATACGCCTCTTGGAGGAGGCTACATCTCAACTCCCCGTGGAGTGAAAAAAGTATGTGATCGTAGGTGCGGGGAAGGACGACAGAGGCAGAGAAAAATACAGTTTACAGGGAATGTATTATTCCTAACACACGGTAATGTGGGGAAAAGGGGCTGGACAGAACACAGCAAAGAAAGTAAAAGTTAAGGAATCCCCTCTCCTACCTTACCTGCCTTCCTACTTCTAACCTAACCTTTAGCACCACCTGGCGCGCTAMCCAAAATACAGGGGGTGGTCCGCCCAGGTCTTACCTAGTGTGCATAGACAGATTAAATACTATGGGTTATTGCCTAAACACTCCCAAGGTGSGTTTCYCTTCCCCCCTGGGAACAAATGAAACACAGAATAATTTACCAATACTTTAAGTGTGAAATTTCAATAACCACAAACACTAAGTCCTAAGTCCTATTGCACCTTGGGAGTGTTTAGGCAAGAGGCCTGCAGGAATACATAACCCATAGTATTTAATCTGTCTATGCACACTAGGTAAGACCTGGGCGGACCATCCCCTGTGTTTTTACCTCTGAAGGAGCGGCTACAAAATAATATTTAAAAAAACTTTCACTGACCACCACAACAACCAACACAGGGCATAAAAAGAAGCTCCCCTCTCTGACAAAGGAACACTGGCTTTGATCAAGCTGGAGAAGGAGCTGGYAATTGAAGAAACAGCTGTATCCCCTGACGAGAGGGAGGGGTCAGAGCTCCAATCAGCGATGGGGCTGACCAATCAGCTGCTTTAGGAATCCAGGAAGCAATTTCCTGAAATAGACAMACATAYAAACCCACAACAACACAGAAACTGGGGAATGTAACAGGGTGTCTCTCAATCCACTGCGTACGCATATGTAGAACTTCCACATCTGCGGTGAAAGGTGACAGACCTAGAGCAGTGTTTGTCAGACCACGAAACACCATGAGACATCGGTCTTCTCACAAAATTGTCTGTAGTGTCCGAACGGATGGGCCTACAAACTAGTGTGACCCCTCTGTCCAAAGGTGAGACTCTCACGAACATGGGGTGGCGCACAATTGAACCAGCGTCGTCCGGGTTAGGGGAGGGTTTGGCCGGTAGGGATGTTCTTGTCCCATCGCGCACTAATGATTCCTGTGGCGGGCCGGTCGCAAAGCACGCTGACATGGTCGCCAGGTGCATGGTGTTTCCTCCGACACATTGGTGCGGCTGGCTTCCGGGTTAAGCGGGCATTGTCTCAAGAAGCAGTGTGGCTTGGTTGGGTTGTGTTTTCGGAGGACGCATGGCTCTCAACCTTCGCCTCTCCCAAGTCCGTATGGAAGTAGCAGCAATAGGACAAGACTGTAACTACCAATTGGATATCATGAAATTGGGGAGAAAAAGGAGTAAAATAATACAGTATAAATAAAACATTTGGGGGATACTTCAATGGTCTACAAAATTAAAAAACAAATAGCTAAATGATCCTTGGTATGACTTTCTTAAAACTATTCCATATAGCTTAGTAGCCCCCCCCCCCCCCCCCCCCCCCCACTATATTGTAGTCTGTGACTCCTGCTGTGCTGCCTGCCCACTCACTCGCTGACGTTATCTCAGCATGTAGGCTTATATATTTGCACAACCTTTATCGAGCCAGTCATGCCACCGTGCCAGTCTGGCTGAGCTGAACATTTTATTCCGTGCTGTAAAGATGAAACATTCCCAACTCAACATAATAACATTTTATGTAATAGTGTAGAGCGAATCTGGTGACAATCAACCTTTTGTGTACATTTTTAAATAGCTTGATTTCAGACAACGTTATCTCACTGCAGTAAAATGGGAGGCTAGTGAAATAGCACAACACAGAGAAATGTTTTAACATTTCACAAACTTAAAGATGGCCAAAATAATATAATATCATGGACAAAATATTTAACAAGTTATTCATTTTTAGCTATTGTTATAGTTAATTTCAAGGAAATGTTTCAACATTTCACAAACTTAAAGATGCAGCATGTTGTTGTATGTTGTAATCCATGCAATGTATTTAGATTCATTTATTATGTCACCTTTAGTTAACCAAGAAAAGGCCCTTTAGGTTAAAAACATATTTTACGATGGGGACCTGGCAATGTGTGTCATAAGGCAATGTGTGTAGTGATGTATTTAAGTTGTAATGTATAGTACCAGTCAAAAGTTTGGACACACCTGCTCATTCTAGGGTTTTTCTTTATTTTTACTACTTTCTACAGTGTAGAATAATAGTGAAGACATCCAAACTATGAAATAACACACATGGAATCGTGTAGTAAGCAAAAAAGTGTTAAACAAATCAAAATAAATTTTATATTTGAGATTCTTCCAAGTAGCCACCCTTTGCCTTGATGACAGCTTTGCACACTCTTGGCATCTCTCAACCATTTAAAGGAAGGTTAGTGACAAAGCGTTAATATGAACTAATATCAAATAAGGAGTTATAAGGATCACTCATAGTTTAATCTCAGATTACTTCGCTACAGTAGGGAGATAATACTTTCCAGCAACTTCAAACGAGTAGTGGGAATATAGTGACAGCGCTTTATTAACGCTCTGTTTGACCTCATTTTAGATCACATTGCCTAAATATGAGAGTGGAGTGTTGAGCACCCCTCCTCTTGCAAAATATTCAAATCATTTATTCGGAATAAAGGGATCCAATGGCAATAATTTAATCAATGCAGACCATTACCCCTGAAAGAAATACTGCATATGAGAAAGCCAGGTTCCCCCAAGCTCAATACAGTGTAATTGATTCATCAACCATCTATCTAGCTTACATAAAGCGGTTCTCTCAACCATACAGCCCACAACAATCCTTGAACAATATTTATATACCCCAGGGATACAATACATGTACAGATGTAGGATCTTMATTTGAGCCAGTTTGCTACAGCAGGAAAATAATCCTGCAGCAACAGGACATGTAAATTATTAGGTGGATTATAATTAATTTACTTTCTTGCAGGGGTTGATACATTTTTCATAAGGGAAAATCAAGTCTGATATTTCAAAGTGGAAATTATCAACTTCAGAAGCCTTTTTAAACCTCAAATACATTGTACGTTTTAAATGTCCTGCATTGCAGGAAAGTTCTCCTGCAATAGGGTGATCAAATTGAGATCCTACACCTGTAGTATGTACTCTGTAGATCCATGGTTGAAATTACATGGAAACAACATTGATTCAAACAGTTTTTGCCCAGTGGGATCTCACTGTTTTCCCATTCGATGTCTCTTCTACTTGGAAAAGCTAGCCCCTAATGTAGGGCCCAGTCATCACACACAGTTTAGCAATAACATCCTAGAGCTTAAACATGCCTTAAATAATAGATCTGTAGTCCAGCATTTTTGCCCCATGATACATCTCATTGTTATTCAGATGTCCACTTTGACCGTCTTTTGTTTCTCCCCAGATGACAGAACTTGGTAAACTTGATCCTATGACAAATTCACCAACCGTTTACTCACAAAATCTCACATCATACATTATGTAGGTTGAGGAGTGAGGAGAGAGCTCCCTGCATCCTTTTTCCTCTTCTCTCCCCACTCCCCTAGCTCCAAAAGAGAAGCATGCTTACAAATTACCAGGCCCCTTTTCACTGGAGTATTCCCAACCCTGGTATACACCCTGATCCTTCTCAATCATGTATACCAGGGGTGTCAAATATATGGCCCGGGGCCTGATCGCAAGGGGGTCCAATCCAGCCCGCAGGTGGTTTGAGTATATATATATATTTTTTAGATAAACTACATGGCCAGAAGTATGTGGACACCTTCTCGTCGAACATCTCATTCCAAACTCATGGGCATTAATATGGAGTTGGTCCTCTTTTGCTGCAATAACAGCCTCCACTCTTCTGGGAAGGCTTTCCACTAGATGTTGGAACATTGCTGCAGGGACTTGTTTCCATTCAGACACAAGAGCATTAGTGAGATTGGGCACTGACGTTGGGCGATTAGGACTGCCTCGCAGTCGGCGTTTCATTTCATCCCAAAGGTGATCAATAGGGTTGAGGTATGGGCTCTGTGCAGGCCACAACTCGCTTTGTGAACGGGGGCATTGTCATGCTGAAACAGGAAAGGGCCTTCCCCAAACTGTTGCCACAAAGTTGGAAGCAGAGAATCCTCTAGAATGTCATTGTACGCTGTAGCATTYTGTGAGCTTGTGTGGCCTACCACTTCGTGGCTGAGCCGTTGTTGCTCTTCGTGGCTGAGCCGTTGTTGCTCGTAGACGTTTCGATTTCACAATAACAGCACTTACAGTTGACAGGGGCAGCTCTAGCAGGGCAGAAATTTGACGAACTGACTTGTTGGAAAGGTGCCATCCTATGACAGTGCCAGGGTGATCAAAATACCCTAACAGGGAGAGACACATAATATGACAGACCCAACTCAAATGTATCCTCCTACCAGTATTTAAGTCTCCCCGCCAGGCGCCCGCAGCCAGTTGCAACTGCATGCAAGTCAGACAAGTACTCTCTTGGGGGCGGGAGTGGGGGAGGGGGAGGGGCAATATTTGGATATTCAAGAATTTGTCAAATTAACTAATTTGATGTGCAATTCGTAAAACAATTCGTAAAAGAAACAATTTTAATTAAAAAAATTAAGAGAATCAAAGTACAATTAAAAAGTAACAACTTACAAAATCCACTGAGCTGCAAGGCCACTTTTTTCACAAGAGGGCAAAAGGGCAGGTGCTCGGGTACTGGTTGAACCCTATCTACATGCCTGGAAGTTAATAGCGTGCCTTATATTTAGCTAATGTTAGTGTTACACAGAGAGAATGTGTGCTGTTCTCTGTGGTGGTGTTGTTGTTGTTGTTGTTGTTCACTTACTGTCCAGAGCACAAGGCATGAATGCTGCGCAAACTGTCATGGTCGACTGTTTACAAGGGGGGAAACTGGAAGGCTAACCTCTCTGACCTCGTCTGCACGTCTCTGGCAGACCCATAGAGAGAAACATGCACTGGATATGATGCCATTAAATGATTTATCCCGTTTAAAATGGCACCCTGGTGAAAAAGCAATGCATAGCCTAGATTTCAGATCCCATTTCTTTTCGGTGGTCATATAATATCTGTTAATTATGTCAGCAAAAATGGAACTCATCTGCAGGTGACGTTAGGTTGTGATGAGGGTTATTGTTTGTGGTCTGGTGGCAAAATGACACAATCTATCTGGCTGCATCAGTGATACTAATGGTCTATAGCAGCACCATGTGCACTCTGGTACAAAATTATGTTCAGCTTGGTCAAATTGATCTAGAAACAAGTTAATCATTCAGGTAGCCATTTTTATAAAAAAGTGTGTTGAGGTCAAATGATATTGGATAGCAGTAACAGTTTTTAGCAACCTAATCTGTTGGATTTAAGCTGTAGTAAAGGCATGTTTTATCCTAAGAGTAATGATACATGAAATAACCTATTGAAACCATGAAATCTGTGACCTTACATTTGATTATGAATTAAACACATCAGAACAGCAACCTTATAGGTACATTTGATTATGAGACTGATTTTGATGAATGTACATTTCATGGGCGAGCGAGCTACTCACCTTCTGAATTTAAAATTCTTTCTAATGTTGCATTTCACACTGAACCTTTAGGTGATGATTTTGTCATGTTTCCTTGTTTAGGTCTGCTCATAGTTTGCATTGAGTTGCTATTGTTATCTTAAATAGTCCAAACATCAAGTGTTAGCTTGAGTAGCGCTGTCCCTGTTGTCAGTCAGTCAGTGTCTCAGGCAAAAGTCCAGCCCACCCTCTCACATTCATCTGCTCTTGTGAGATTGCTTTATGTGATTTAGTATTGGGCACTCAATCTTCTTTATGTGTTTTCTTCTATAAGGGAGCCGGTCTTCGCCATGCTATGTAAATGAAGGATAGTCTCCCGATCATGTGGATAGTGGATGGAAACAAGGGCAGGTATAGCACACAGTGGAGTCTCCACATCCACCCATGTCCAATGAGCTTCTTTTTACATGGCTCTCTGATGAGCCTTACACACTAGTATCCTCTCTGATGAGCCTTACACACTAGTATCCTCTCTGATGAGCCTTACACACTAGTATCCTGCTTGATGAGTCTTTACACACTAGTATCTCTCTGATGAGTTACACATAGTATCCTCTCTGATGAGCCTTACACACTAGTATCCTCTCTGATGAGCTTTACACACTAGTATCCTCTCTGATGAGCCTTACACACTAGTATCCTCTCTGATGAGCCTTACACACTAGTATCCTCTCTGATGAGCTTACACACTAGTATCCTCTCTGATGAGCTTACACACTAGTATCCTCTCTGATGAGCCTTACACACTAGTATCCTCTCTGATGAGCCTTAACACACTAGTATCCTCTCTGATGAGCCTTACACACTAGTATCCTCTCTGATGAGCCTTACAACTAGTATCCTTCTGATGAGGCTTTTACACACTAGTATCCTCTCTGATGTCTTCCCAGTGTGAGTCACCCGTTCCTCAGGCTTATCGATCGCAGAAAGACAGAAAGAAAATGTTCCAGACTTGAAATTTCAGAGGGCATTGCTCCTCTGTGACTTGTCCTTAAAGTGCTGGTGAATGTTGAACTCCTACTGGCAATTAGGTGGAGGAAGCGAGCGACTGATATTATGATGGTAGAACAATGTCAGCCTTTCCCCCGAGGGACTCACAGGGGCATATCCATACGCCCAGTGTAAAGACTGCTGACATATATTTAAACACAAGAGAGCGATGAACGGTGGGATTATGGTATGGGCAGGCATAAGATACGGACAACGAACACAATTGCATTTTATCTATGGCAATTTTAATGCACAGAGATACCGTGACGAGATCCTGAGGCCAATTGTCGTGCCATTCATACACCACCATCACCTCATGTTTCAGCATGATAATGCACGGCCTCATGTTGCAGGGAGCTGTACACAATTCCTGGAAGCTGAAAATGTACCAGTTCTTCCATGGCCTGCATTCTCACCAGACATGTCTCCTATTGAGATGCTCTGGATCGACGTGTACGACAGCGTGTTCCATTTCCCACCAATATCCAGTAATTTCACACAGCCATTGAAGAGGAGTGGGGACAACATTCCACAGGCAGCATTCAACAGCCTGATCAACTCTATGTGAAGGAGGTGTATCACACTGCATGAGGCAAATAGTGGTCACACCAGATACTGACTGGTTTTCTGATCTCTACCTTTCTGTGACCAACAGATGCATATCTGTATTCCCAGTCATGTGAAATCCATAGATTAGGGCCTAATGAATGTATTTCAATTGACTGATTTCCTTATATGAACTGTAATTCAGTAAACTCTTTGAAATTGCTGCATGTTGCATTTATATTTTTGTTCAGTGTAAGTTCATTACGCCCATTGTTGTCACGCCTGCTCCCGCTTCCCTTCTCTGGCGCTCGAGGGCGCCAGGCTGCCCTTCATTACGCACACCTGTCACCATCATTACGTGCATCAGCGCTCATTGGACTCACCCTTTTACTTTGTCGATTGCCCCTCTATATCTGTCTGCTCCTCAGTTTKTTCCACGTGTCAGCATTATTGTCATTTTGTTTTCCCCTGTACAGACGCTGTCCTTATTCTGTTCCTGTTCATGTTTCATTAAATGTTCACTCCCTGTACTTGCTTCTCGTCTCCAGCGTCTGTCCTTACAATTGTAGTCTCAAGTCTCAAGACATTTCCTTTGACAAACTTGCCATAAAGTAGACATTAAACTTTACGACAGCCGCCCTACGTTTTAAGCTCATACTATATAGCCATGGTTGGTGGACTCTGGCTGAAGCTTGTCAGGGCTTCTGCTCTGATTCATTCGTACCACACCACTGAATAAGATCGCTAAATATCCCTTCACCGTGCTAGCGGGACAATTAGTGTGAAATGCTGGTGGGTGATTAGGGACTACGCCTTACAAATTAAAGTGCCAAAGTGACGAACCAGTAAGGGCCCCGTTGTCCTGAAGTCAACCATTTATGTTATTAGATTTACCACACAGGGGAGCTTATTGCAGTCTTACATCTCCTGTGTAAATTGAAAAACTATATTTGTAAATGAGCGGGCATAAATGCCATTAACCACTCAAAACCAATAAAGATCGTAATCATTCCATAATCCACTGATGACACCGCAAACCCAAACAGACAAGCAGTAAATGCCAACAATACTGCAGTGTCATGTTCTTATTGTGTCCGTGAGTCATGTCTATACACAGTATTTGACCGTATGAGAAGGTGTATCAGGGAAACACAATGCCATTTAAAGAGCCATGTGATTTCATTAATATTGAGCTCATGGCTAGGCACAAGCTCGCTCATCATGGAGGTCTGTTGCTCATTGATGGTGCCAAAGGACATTAGAACACTGCATATAGTTCAGACCCCAAACCAACACAACATTAGCATCACAAAGAGAGAAATGGTAGCATTGTCCTCTGTGTGGTGATAAAAGAAAAAGAGCTGCTGTTCTACCCTGAGGGAGCCTTGGGCTGAACAGAGTCGTCTCAACGTCGCCTATAGCCCCACTCAACCCATCACCACCTAAATATGGAACAATGTCCTCGTACCCTGGCACAGCAGCCGTACGATACAACCCTGAGCAAAACTCTCCCTTACACAGAAGCGCTGACTCAGATGACACAAATACGCATCATTAAAATGGCCCGGGAACAAATTTCTGGCTGGTTAACATGGTAGCATCTGAATGAGGAATCTACAATAACAACACAGTATGGTTTCATTTTTTAACTCCCAAAGTTGTCAATTGTCTGCCTCAGTTCCCTACGGAACAGAGTGATCTGATCTTACTGCCCACACCAAATTTGAGAAATGTATTGTGTGTGCAGTATAGCATTTCCTAATCATACGTTGTCATAAGAGCCATGACACGATTGAGCGTGGATCAATATGGTTTACTCTCATGCTATGCCGAACAGTGGCTCCCCAGAGCCAATTATACAGCTTTACTCTAAGGCCAGGTCACGGCAATGGTAACAAAAACTCTTTCATCTCGAATGCATAACATCAGAGCAGTGCATTCTGGGACTTCCTGTTTCGGAAAGGAAGCTGCGAAGGAGAGTCAGAGGGGTCACAACTGTGTTTCACCAACATGTTTCATCAACATGGGGGTGTTTCAGCAACAGGGATGTGTTTCGTCGAAGAGGGGTGTTTCATCAACAGTAGCGTCTTTCGTCAACAGGGGGGTGTTTCATCAACAGGGGGGTGTTTCATCAACAGGGGGGTGTTTCATCAAAGGGGGGTGTTTCATCAACAGAGGGTAATACATCAACGCGGGGTGTTCGTCAACAGGGATGTGTTTCATCAACAGGGGGGTGTTTCATCAAAGGGGGGTGTTTCATCAACAGAGGGTAATACATAACGCGGGGTGTTCGTCAACAGGGAAGTGTTTATTAACAATGGGGGGGTGTTTCATAACAGGGGGGTGTTTCATCATACAGGGGGTTGCTCATAAAAGGGAATGTGTTTAATTAACAGGGGGGGTGTTTATAAAAGGGGGTGTTTCATCAACAAGGGGGGTGCTTCATCAACAGGGATGTGTTTATTAACAAGGGGGGTTGTTCATAAACAGGGGGGTGTTTCATCAACAGGGGTTCGGGGGGTATAGTTCATCAAAGGGTGGGTTTTTAATACAACAGCGATGTGTTTCATCAACAGGGGGGGTTCATCAACGGGGGTGTTTCATCACAGGGATGTGTTTCATCAACGGGGGGGGGTTTTCAAATGGGGGGTTTTCATCAATGGGGGTGTTTCATAACAAGGGAGCTTCATCAACAGGGATGTGGTTCATCAACAGGATGTGTTTAATCAAGCTGTGTGCTTCATCAACAGGAGGGTGTCTCTCTGGACCCAGAGCCTGTTAAAAACCTGCAACAGACTCTCCACTGCACCATACAGCACAAACAGCCAAGTGTCTTTTAGCGATCTCTCTCCTGAACACCAGCTTTCCACAATACTTTGTTTTCTGTCTCCTCTATTCCAGGCCTGGGTAAACATTGGTATGCAGCAGGAAGTACTGTTTTACCTTTGTGTTCCCCTGTCTGACTCAGGTTCAGGTTTTTCTACAGGAGATCATCCTGCATAATTGTTGGAGACTGAAGTCAAGAGCTGCTCTCCCTCGACTGGGATGTGCTCTGGATTTCACACAATCCTGGAAAATGGAGCTTCATCCTGCAGTCAACTGAATCTATAACTTTCAACTGTGAGCTTCATCAACAGGGGGGTTTCCTCACAGGGGGGTGTTCAACAACAGGGATGTTTATAAAGGGATGTGTTTTATCAACAGCTGTGTTCTTCATCACAGTGTGGTTCTTATAAACAGCTGTGTGCTTCCATCAACATGGGGATGTTTCATCAGAGCTGTGTGTTTCATCAACAGGGGGGATGTTTCATCAGAGCGCTGTGTGTTCATGTACAGGGGGGGGTGTTTCATCAACAGGGGGGTGCTTCATCAACAGGGTGGTTCATCAACAGCTGTGTGCTTTTTTTACAGGGGGTTTATACACAGGGGTGTTTAATCAACACGGGGGTGTTTTAATCAAGAGGGGGGGGGGGGGGGTGTTTCATCAACAGGGGGTGTTTAATCAACACGGGGGTGTTTTAATCAAGGGGGGGGGGGGGGGGTGTTTCATCAACAGGGGGCTGTTTCATCCACAGGGTGCTGTTTCAACAACAAGGGGGTGTCTCTCTGGACCCAGAGCCTGTTAAAACACTGCACACAGATTCCTCACCACTGCACATACAGCACAAACACGCCAACGCCTTTATTAGCGATCTCTCTCCTGACACACCAGCTTTCCACAATACTTTGTTTTCTGTCTCCTCTCATTCCCAGGCCTGGGTAAACATTGGTATGCAGCAGGAAAGTACTGTTTTACCTTTGTGTTCCCCTGTCTGACTCAGGTTCAGCGTTTTTCTACAGGAGATCAATCCCTGCATAATTGTTGGAGACTGAAGTCAAGAGCTGCTCTCCCTCGACTGGGATGTGCTCTGGATTTCACACAATCCTAGGGAAAATGGCATTCCCGTGACTCCTGCAGTCGCAACTGAATCTTTACTTTTTAAATAAACATCCGCCGTGAACCCTTGAGAGATGACAGATACAAGTCTACCTTTAAAAATAATGATATTAAGTGTATGTGTATTGGAAAAACAGTCCATTTGCGAGCTTGTATGGGATTTATTTCCCATTCCCTTTCAATTGATAATGCACCAATTTGTAAAAGGAAAATATWATTTTTGTTCTAGAAATAGATTGGTCGAAGAGGAAGCTCCCATCATAATCATGACTAAAAATCTAACAGAACCTTGATATGAACTCCCGTCATAGATTTCTGATACACAGAAACTCCTATTTTGCTGTTAACAAATAAACTCTGGAAGCAAAGAAGAGCAGAGGATTTAGACAGTTAGTCATAATGCACCAGTCATTTACCCATAATGCACCAGGCATTTACCCACCATTGGCATTTGCTTTCATCTGCAACACATTTGTACAATGCCTCTGCCATTTGGTGTGAATGGGAGATAAACAACACTTTAATATGATGGAGAACCTGCCAACTATCTTCCTCTAGGCTGACAGCAAAGGGACTGAGTGACTGGTTTTCACCAATACCACTGGAAAACACATTGTCTGCTAGAGAGTAACTCATAGTAAGACAATATGACACACGAAGTAAACAAATCATCTACGGAGGCCCCATCACTGGTTCTCAAGACAGCGAGGGTCCTCGTATGTGGGAATTGTTCAAATGGAGTCGTGTTCAATTGATTCCTAGATCACTTCTGATGTAGATATGGCATCAACTCACTGGCAGACATACTCATTGCAGCTCTCGGGATGGTGACAGAAGTGAGAATAGGAGATGACAGGTTGTTATGGATATCATGACACCAAGTCCAAGAGATGTGACACGAGCTTCAGCTAAAGATGGACCAAACAGTCCCGTGTTGAGTGACGAGTTGACGTGATAAGACTCCGTCATGMATATTCAGGTTAAGGACCAATCATAGGGGACCTCTGATGCCGACGGATTTATTTGGAGTCTTTTCTTTGTATCTTTCTTAGTGGAGTTTTATCTGCTGTCATTCTGACCCACAGGAAAAAATGATACAGTTAACTACAGAATACTACAGTGTCTAATGAGCATATACCCTGTCCATTCCCCTCCACCATATCCCAATTTGTGACACCAATAAGTGAGAAACCTACATGCCATGTTTAGACCATGTATTGTGTTCCCTGCAGGTGAAGCTCTGAACTATCCGTTCAGACCCCAGTCCTACCTACAGGTTATGGAACATTTGTTGTTTTAGCATTTATCCAGTAGGTTTCTTCAAATAAAAAACTCCACTTCTATGTCAAAACAAAAACATGAAAGTAAACACTACAGTAATGTCTCCAAAAATACTATAGGAATACTAAAGTATACTACAATCCACAAAATCAACACATTAATTACTATAGTATATACTACAGTTTTCTTTTACTACAGTATTTATACTATAGTTAACTGTCAATACTACATTATAAACTGGGTGGTTCGAGCCCTGAATGATGCGGCTAAGGGCAGCTCTGCGGCTAAGGGATGTTCTTAGGCACAATGCAACGTCTGGATACAGCCCTTAGCCATGGTATATTGGCCATATACCACACCCCTCGTGCTTTATTGCTTAAGTATACTACAGTATACTACAGTAAATACTAAAGAATTCAACTGTATTGTTTATGYAGACTTTAGTCCACAAAAACATTACAATGAACAGTAAAGTCTGAAAAAACACTACAGTAAATACTATAGTATTTATACAACGTGGGGATTCCCTCTAGATTTTCAGGAGTGTATCAGACACAGTAGGAGGGCAGACAGAGCCACAGATGCGCCACCACACAAGCACACACATGCAAAGATCTTGGCCCGTTACTGACAACTATCTCATCAGATGATACATGATTTGTTTGCGTTGAAAACGTATTACTTCTCATAAAATGTCTGCCCTGATCATTAGTCACCCCGGGGTTTTGCACTCCCTCCCACCCCCCCACCACGCCTCCACACTTACAACACCAGACACACCACAGCCAGATAAATACAGATTTGTGATTTTCATTTAGCGTGACCATTTCAATGAAACTGTCTTCGAGATGAGATTTTGCAACACTTGCCTCTTGACATTTCTGAAATAGATTTTTTGGGTGGAAAATAACAGCTTACTTTTCAGTCCCTCCGTTTATCAACTCCTTCCACCGCAGATGAACTTCCCACTGGGCACAAACTGGTTAAATCAACGTTGTTTCAACTTAATTTGACAATGTATTGTGGCGTGGAATCTACATAGAAAATAGGATTTGGATTTCAAAAAAGTGTTGTGTTGAGGGTAAAATTTCAACCACAGGATTTATGTCATCACGGTAACCAATTTTCAACATAGACAAACCTTTATTTTATTTAGTCCTCTTCTTTAACTTCTGGTTGGGGGGCTGGAGAGGGGCTGGGTAGGGACCAGGAGAGGGGTAGGGACCAGGAGAGGGGCTGGGTAGGGAACAGGAGAGGGGCTGGGTAGGACCAGGAGAGGGCTGGTTAAAGGAACAGGAGAGGGCTGGTAGGACCAGGAGAGGCGTAGAAAGAGAGCTGGGTAGGACCAGGAGAGCTGGTAGGGAACAGAGAGGGCTGGGTGGGACCAGGCAGAGGGCTGGTAGGTGGAGACTAGGACGAGGGCTGGGTAATACGAGAGAGGCTGGTAGACAGGAGAGGGGCTGAGCTAGAACAAGGAGAGGGTGCTAGCCAGGGGGTGGAGGGAAACAGGAGAGGCTGGTAGGACCAAATGGGCTGGTTAGGACCAGGACGAGGGATGGGATGGACCGGAGAGGGCTGGTGGGACAGAATGAGGGTGGGTAGGAACAGAGACGGCAGGGTATGGGACCAGTGAGGAGGCTGGTGGGAACCAAAGAGGTGGATTGGTGGTTTGAACCTTAGACAACGATGTCTACGTGGTCTAGTACTGAGACAATGTGTGAAGCCATTGTTGTGTGCCACCTGGAATGAACCTTACCTGCCTGAGGCCCTTGCTCCATTATGAATACGTAATAAGTAAGCAACCTGCCTGGAGGCTGTATTGTTTGTTGCTTTACATCCAGTCCATTTAAACAAACACTCCGCTTGTCAAATTTGCTATCAAAAAGTCCATCAGATACTAACTTCTGCATTCAGACATGAACTGATGTTCTGCAGCCCCCTGTTTTAGTCAGTGGTGTTGAACAATGTGGGGTTTTATGAGTTTGGACTTGTCACGCTTCATTGAAGAGAGTTCACGGACCCACTGTGTACAGCGGTTTAGGTCTTTTTCACTCTCACACATCCTGTATTTATGAGGGCTAAAACTATATCACTGACAGCTTCAGGATCCAAGGCTAAAAGTACAGTGCTTGGGAAGCAGCACACATACTATATCCTGAGTAACAAAACCAAATAGAGACAAAGCTGAATCTGATGTTAAATAAACCATAGGAGACGAGTGAGATCTGAGTTAAATAAACATTGGAGACGACTAATCTGATAAATAAAACCATGTGGAGACAGAGCTGAATCTAAAATAAAACCATAGGAAACGAGATTGAGTTAAATAAAACCATAGGAGACAGAGCAGATCTGAGTTAAATAAACCCATGGTGAACAGAGCTGAGATCTGAGTTAAATAAAGCCTATGTGAAGCAGCTGAGCTGAGATTGAGTAAATAAAAAACAGTGTGGAGACAGAGCTGAGATCTGAGTTAAATAAATCATGTGAAGACAGAGCTGAGATCTAGAGATTAAATAAACGTCATGGTGAGAGGCAGAGCTGAGATCTGAGTTAAATAAAGTCATGTGGAGCAGAGCTGGACTGTAGTTAATAACATCATGGGAGCAGACTAGATCTGAGTTAAATAAAGCATGTCTGTAGACAGAGCTGAGATCTAGTTAAATAAAGTCATGGTGGAGACAGCTGAGATCTGAGTTAAATTAAAGTCATGGTGGAGACAGAGCTAAGATCTGAGTTAAATAAAGTCATGGTGGAACAAAGCTGATCTGAGTTAAATAAAGTCAATGGTGGAGACAGAGCTGAAATCTGAGTTAAAATAAAGTCATGGTGGACAGAGCTGAGATCTGAGTTAATAAGTCATGGTGAGACAGAGCTGAGATCTGAGTTAAATAAATCATGTGGAGACAGAGCTGAGATCTGAGTTAAATAAAGTCATGGTGGAGACAGAGCTGAGATCTGAGTTAAATAAAAACCATAGAGACAAGAAACTGAGATCTGAGTTAAAAACATGGTGGAACAGAGCTGAGATCTGAGTTAAATAAAGTCATGGTGGAGACAGAGCTGAGATCTGAGTTAAATAACCAGTGCATTGACAACTGAATCTGAGTTAATAAAGCATGGTGGAACAGAGCTGATCTGAGTTAAATAAAGTCATCGTGTGAGACAGAGCAGATTGAGTTATAAATATAAAACCAATGGTGGAGACAGAGCTGAATCTGAGTTAAATAAAGTCATGGTGGAGACAGAGCTGAGGATCTGAGTTTAAATAAAATCATGGTGGAGCAGAGTAGATCCGAGTAACATAAAGTCATGTTGGGACAGAGCTGAGATCTGAGTTAATAAAGTCATGGTGAGACGAGCTGGAAGATCTGAGTTAAATAAAAGTCATGGTGGAGACGAGATAAGTCTGGTGGGAGATCTGAGTTAAATAAATCATGGTGGAGACAGCAGTCTGTGGAGACTGAAGTTAAATAAAAGTCATGGTGAGACAGAGCTGAGATCTGAGCTTAATAAAGTCATGGTGGAGACAGAGCTGAGATCTGATTAAATCTAAAGTCAAGGTGGAGACAGAGCTGCGATACCGGCTGGAGCAGATCCACATAGTTCCTATATAAAGTTCTCATATTACAAACATTTTCTGTATAAATGTTTAATCATCTCTCACCAACCGTAGCGATTCAATATTGAAGAGGATTTAAATCCCAGTCTCCATGTAGCAAAGTGATGTTTAGCAAATCTCTCTGGAACGTGTCCCAGGCACCAATTATCTGTCAGCCAAGGAGAGGAGGCGAGGGAAAGGAGGAAAGAAACCGGAAAGAGAAGGGACAGAGAGAAAAGAGACTGGGGAAGGTTAGAGGAAGGAAAAAGAGGTCCATTTATGTGAAGGAGTGGGTGCGTGAAACGACCGGGAATTATGCAAAACTATGAACAGCTCAATGGGTTTTGGGTCTGCTGACAATGCAAATGAGGGCACAGCACATGCTGTCCCCTGAATCTACAGATAGGAGCATCTGAAGAGGCAAGATGACGGGACTTTTCATCTATAGTACATAGAGCAAAGAATAACTGAGAAAAACACAAACAAAACGCATCATTGTAATGTTATCCAGTCCACCCTCAAAACGTTCTGCCGAAGACCGATCGGGCAGTTGCTAACATTTGTCGTTCACATGTCTGGCGGAATCACAGTAGCGCGCCTTTGAGGAATTGCATGCAGTGTTTAGGCGGGACAAAGCCCTGAAAGACAAACAGAGCTCGACAGATTGGATGAGCAGATGAATCCGGGACAGACTGGCCAGGAGAAATGCCACGTTGGTTTAGAAAGGCAACCATGGCCAGGAGGAACACATAACCACGGCGCTGTTGTTTCCCTGTTAATCCCTCGTTCGTGTAAATCTCCACATCGAAACTCGCTCTCTCCTACACACAACACACACACACACACACACACACCACACACCACACACACACACACACACCACCACACACACCTCTGAGGTTCATGTGACTGTCAACTGGATGAAATCCAAACCACATCATATTTTGTAAGCCATCTCTAAGATGTTACACATCTGTAAATACAGAACAGCTCTTTGAAATGCTTAAAGTTGCATCTCATTGGTGAACTGACTTTAAGCTCTTTGAAATGCCTACAGTTGCATCTCATTGGTGAACTGACCTTTTTAACATGATCATCTCTCTCGCTCTCTAGACGTTGTTCATGACATCAGTGATGCGAATCTGCCACATAAAACGACCATCAATGGCATTGAAGTTTATTTCCTCCTCGCCTTCAGCTACCCAAAGCCATTTATAGTGATGGGGAGGAAGATCCATGTAGCTTCTGGCCATTCTAATTACGGAGCAGGTCTAATAAACACTGTGTAATCTCCCAGCCGGTTATGATAAACACATTGGAACGGAATGAAAGGGCTTTTTTTTAAGGAAACAGCGCCTATGCTGGCTTTGTGTGAAGAGCGATATCCGATAACAAGAAGGGCAATTTCCCCGTCAGATGACATGAATGTGTGCAGCTCGGCTCAGAGAGAATGGTGAAGCGGGCTAAATGAGCTGTGTGGCTAGATGGCTGCTCTCAGCACTGTGCTGAATATCATAGTGGATTGACTGGCTGACAGGCTGACATGGCAGCACCGGCAGATCAGACTAGTTTTGTCACGATACCAGAATTATGACTTTGATACCGATACCAGGTTAAGTATCACAATACTCGATACCATCACGACACTCGATACCAAAACGATACCACAGCAAAAATAAAGGTTTTAAATAAAGGTTTAAAAAAAACACCAAAAAAAGAAGGCGTATTGGCCAAAGTAGCCTGGACTCAGAGGTAGACATAACATAGTAAATGAAAATCTGGACCACTCCAACTATTATGACATGTTACGTTTTGTATAGTATGTATTCATTTGTGGATGTCCATCATTTGATGCAGAGTGTTTGCTGGATAAAGCCATGCTAAGTTATCCCGTGACAGCTTTTGTTCCGAACCCACTACGACGTTTCAGATGCCAAGTTTATGGTCATGCAGTATGTAGGAGGGAGGTTCCATGATCTCGCCATCACGGTTGACAACTCCATTGTGTCCTCCTCCCAGAGTGCTAAGAACCTTGGCGTGATCCTGGACAACACCCTGTCGTTCTCAACTAACATCAAAGGCGGTGACGCGTCCTTGTAGCGTATCATGCTCCTACTAACACATTCGCAAAGTACCGACCCTGCCTCACACAGGAAGCGGCGCAGGTCCCTAATCCAGGACACTTGTCATCGTCCACGTATTACTGCAACTCGCTTTGGCTGGCTCCTGCCTGCTGCCATTAACCCCTACAACTTCATGCAACGAACGCCGCAGCCCGTCTGGTGTTCAACCTTCCCAGTTTCTCTACGTCACCCGCTCCTCCGCTCGTCTCCACTGGCTTCCAGTGAAGCTCGCGATCCGCTAAAGAACCATGTGACTTGCCTTAGCGGAGCTGTGAGTAACGGCACCTCCGTACCTTCAGGCTCTGATCAGCCCTACAACCAAACAAGGGCACTGCGCTTGCATCCACCTCTGGCTCGCGCTCCCTACCTCTGAGAGAAGTACAGATTCTCTTCCGCTCATCACCAGTCAAAGAAAACTGTTCGCTGCTTCTGGCACCCAATGGTGGAAACAAACACTCCTCACGACCCAGGGTTCAGCGAGTCAATCACCACCCCGGAGACCCTAAAACTCCCACCTCTTTAAGGAATACCTAGATAGGATAAAATGTACCTTCTAACCCCCCTCGCGCCCTTAAAAGAGTTAGATGCACTATAATTTGTAAATGGTTGTTCCACTGGATACAGAGTGTGAATGCACCATTATGTAAGCTCGCTCTGGATAAGAGACGTCTGCTAATCATGACTTAAATGTAACATGTAATGATATATGTAATTGGTAGTTGGAGGTGCGTGGGATAGCAGGGACAATCTAGCTGATAAGTCAGCCTCAGAGCCTAGGGGTTAAGGTAGGCAGTGAGCCTGAGGCAGAGGGTAGGTTAGGAAGTGAGCCCTCGAGCCAGGGAAGGATAGAAGAGCCTCAGCCAGGGTAAGGTTTAGGAAGGAGCCTCAGCCAGGAGGTAAGTTAGGAGATGAGCCCAGCCAGGGGGTAAGGTTAGGAAGTGAGCCCTCCAGCAGAGGGATAAGGTTGTAGAAGTGAGTCCTCAGCCAGAGGGTAAAGCCGTTAGGAAAGCGTGAGCCCAGCAGGGGGTAAGGTTAGGAGTGAGCCCTCAGCCAGGGTAAGTGTAGGAAGTGAGCCCTAGCCCAGGGGGTAAGGTTAGGAACGTGAGCCCTCAGCCAGAGGTAAGGTTACGGAAAGTGAGCCTCAGCGCAGGAGGGTAAGGTTAGGTAAGTGAGCCACTCAGCCAGGGTGTAAGGTTAGGAAGTGAGCCCTCAGCCAAGGGGTAAGGTTAGGAAGTGAGCCCCACCAGGGGTAAGTGTAGGAAGTGCGCCTCAAGCAGGGGAATTAGAAGTAGCCTCAGCCAGGGGGTAAAGGTTGACGAAGTGAGCCCTCAGCCAGGGGTAAGTGTAGGAAGTGAGCCCTCAGCCAAGGGTAAGGTTAGGGAAGTGAGCCCTGCAGCCAGGTGGGGTAAGTGTACCGGAAGTGAGCCCCTCAGGCAGGGGGTCAAGTGTAGCGAAGTGTACCTCAGCCAGGGGTAAGTTAGGAAGTGAGCCTCAGCCAGGGGTAAGGTAGGAAGTGAGCCCTCAGCCAGGGGTAAGTGTAGAAGTGAGCCCTCAGCCAGGGGGTAAGGTTAGGAAGTGAGCCCTCAGCCAGGGAGAGTAAGGTTATGGAAGGTGAGCTCTCAGCCAGGGGGTAAGTGTAGGAAGTGAGCCCTCAGCCAGGGGTAAGGTTAGGAAGTGAGCCCTCAGCCAGGGGTAAGTGTAGGAAGTGACCCTCAGCGCCAGGGGGTAAGTTGAGGAAGTGAGCCCAGCCAGGGGGTAAGGTAGGAAGTGAGCCCTCAGCCAGGGGGTAAGGTTAGGAAGTGAGTCCTCAGCCAGGGGTTAAGGGTGAGGAAGTGAGCCCTCAGCTGGGAACACTCCAGACAACAGCTGATACGGACAGGAGGAGGTAAAGGCCTAACCAGGAATCTAGTGCTTCAACAGGGAAACTTCAGGGGAGACCGGACAGCTAAGCTGTGGGGTATGGACAGCGCTGGTGTGGAACGGACTCAACCCATGGGGTAGCCGGACATGCATGGGGGGCTGGAAGCGCAGGGTGGTGGGGTCTGGGAAGAGTTGTGCATCGGGGACACTGCAGCGGCTGGTGGTGGGAGTATCTGGGGACAGCTGCAGCTGGGGGTGCGAGTCGTGGGAGGAGTATCTGGAGAGCTGCAGCTGGGTGGTGGAGACCTGGGGACAGCTGCAGCTGGTGGTGGGAGTATCTGGGACAGCTGCAGCGGGTGTGGGATGTACTGGGACAGCTGCAGCTGGGTGGTGGAGTATCTGGGACAGCTGCAGCTGGGGGTGGAGTACTGGGGACAAGCTGCAGCTGGGGTGGTGGGAAGTACTGGGGACAGCTGCAGCTGGGTGACGGGTGATAGTATCTGGGACAGCTGCAGCTGCTTTGGTGTGAGTACCTGGGAAAGCGCGAGCGGGGGATGGCGAAGTATCTGGGACAGCTGCAGCTGGGTGGTGGGAGTACCTGGGGACAGCTGCAGCTGGGTGGTGGGAGTATCTGGGGACAGCTGCAGCTGGGTGGTGGGAGCACCCAGATACATAAATAGTATCTTGTGTGAACGATTTAAGAGCAGGTTTAATTCCACAAAATAAAGCAAAGATAATATCACGCTCATCCGGGTACTGTACAGCCAATTATCTACACTACAGTAGCATGACTGTGAGAATAATATGTCACTGGCACAGAGTAAACAAACTCTATTGGCCAGGGGGGGTTTCCAGCTCGCAGGATGAATCCCAACTACTGTAGCGTCAGAATTCCCATCCTGTCCTATTTTTACCCTACATCCTGTGAGATTACACACCCAGTATGACGGTGCAGTAGCTTCAGCAGAGATCTCTGCTCTAACCTAGCACTGCCTTGGCCAGGTGGCTAATCACAACTCCCATGTGCTTTGATGTGTACGCCACAGCGCTACCCCTAGGGAACCAACCAGGCCGTATCCCACAGGATCTACTTCCCCTTGACCTGGGAGCTGGGACCTGGGGCCTGGGAGCTGGGAGATGAGACCTGGGAGATGGGGTGTGGGAGCAGGGGCCTGGGAGCTGGGAGATGGGAGCTGGGACCTGGGAGATGGGGTGTGGGAGCAGGGGCCTGGGAGCTGGGAGATGGGAGTTGGGAGATGGGAGTTGGGAGATGGGAGTTGGGAGATGGGAGTTGGGAGATAGGGTGTGGGAGCAGGGGCCTGGGAGCTGGGAGTTGGTTTCACTCTAAAAGACTGAATTTGGGCAAGATAGCTGTCTGCTGCAACCCACCTTGGGAAAATGTATTTCTATGCTAAATAATAATAATAAAATACAGTTGTTGTTTGTTTGTTGTTGATCTTCTGAACCCTGCCTGTGCACAGAGTCTAGCTTCCTCTGATCCATGTTGTATGTTTCTCACATGTATCCTCACTACACACAGCATTTACAACGCTTCATTTCCTCTATGCTGCCATAAATACATTTAGTAAATGAACACTGGCCTTCTGTTGTACATTTAGTAGATGGACACAGGCCTTCTGTTGTACATTTAGTAGATGGACACTGGCCTTCTCTTGTACAATTAGTAAATGGACACTGGCCTTCTGTTGTACATTTAGTAGATGGACACTGGCCTTCTGTTGTACATTTAGTAAATGGACACTGGCCTTCTGTTGTACATTTAGTATATGGACACTGGCCTTCTTGTTGTACATTTAGTAAATGGACACTGGCCTTCTGTTGTACATTTAGTAAATGGACACTGGCCTTCTGTTGTACATTTAGTAAATGGACACTGGCCTTCTGTTGTACATTTAGTAAATGGTTACTGGCCTTCTGTTGTACATTTAGTAAATGGGTACTGGCCTTCTGTTGTATATTTAGTAAATGGGTACTGTCCTTCTGTTGAAGTCAGCAAGCCTCCTCTGCTAGCCTTAGTTACTGTAAATCCACCTCACTCCTCCCTCACACCTCCTAGAACACTTCTTTACACCCCCACCATCCTAGAACTCTTCTTTACACCCTCCCTCCACCATCCTAGAACTCGTTATTACACCCCCCCACCCACCTAGAACGTTTCTTTACCCCTCCCACCTTCCTAGAACACTTGTTTACACCCTCCCCCCACCTTCCTAGAACACTTGTTTACACCCTCCCCACACCTTCCTAGAACACTTCTTTACACCCCTCACCTTCCTAGAACACTTCTTGACACCCCCCACCTTCCTAGAACACTTATTTACACCCCCCTCCCAACATCCTTTGACTCGATGACTACCCCCCCACCCTCCTAGAAATGCTTCTTTACACCCGTCCCACCCCTCCTAAATGCTTCTTACACCCCCACGCTTCTAGAACTCTTCTTTACCACCCCTCACCTCCCTAGAACATCTTCTTTACACCCTCCCACCACTCGACGTATAACCTCTACACCTCCCACACCCTACTAAACACTTCTTTACACCCCCCCTACCTATACAAACTTCTCTTACACCCCTCCACCTCCCTAGAACACTTCTTTACTACCCCCACCTTCCTCTAACTCTTCTTTACACCCCCCACCCTACCTAGAACACTTCTTTACACCCCCCACCCTAGAACTTCTTTACACCTCCCCACCCCATAGAACACTTCTTACACCCACCCAATCCCTTCCTAAATAAACTCTCTTTACACCCCCCACCATACTATAACTCTTCTTTACACCCCCCCCACCCACCTAGAACACTTCTTTACACCCCCACCATACCTATAACTCTTCTTTCACACCGCCCCACCTTCCTTTTAAACACTACCCCATTAATTATCCCCCACCCTCCCTAGAGAAGCTCACTCTTTTACACCCTCCCCCACCATCCTTGAACTCGTTTTACAACCCTGCCCCCCACCTTAATGATACTGTCCTATTGTTATATAGTTAAGTCCTATTTTAGTATATAGTGTAGTCCTAATTATAGTATATAGTGTATTCTATTTTAGTTAGTGTAGTTCTAGTTGCATATAGTGTAACCCTATTGTATATAGTGTAGTCCTATTGTATACAGTGTATCCTATTGATAGTAATTATAATGTGTAGTTCTATTGTATAGTGTAGTTATAGTATATAGTGTAGTCCCATTGTATATAGTGTAGTCCTATTGTATATAGTGTAGTTCTATTGTATATAGTGTAGTTCTATTGTATATAGTGTATCCTATTGTATATAGTATAGTCCTATTGTATATAGTGTATTCTATTGTATTAGTATATCCTATTGTATATAGTATAGTCCTATTGTATATAGTGTAGTCCTATAAGCTGCAACACTTCAGTGAGTTGCTCCACTTATATTGGACCACAGTGGGGTCTGAAGATGATGAGGTGTGGGGCAAGGTTTCACCTTCCTGAGTAAAAACAGACCATGTTCTGTTTCAGGGTCACATGAATATCAAAGGAAAAAGTGGGCAAAAACAACAATATCTTAGATGATTAGAGTAAGGCTTCCCTAAAGAGATTTAAAGCTTAACTTTTAAGATTTACAAGACTTATGCTTAGGACATGCAGTAATTAATATAAGTATTTGCATAAGGGATAACCGCATGAGTTATAATTCGTTGTATTTAATACAAGAAAAAAATATCTGTCAAAAAGTAAAACTGTCCAAATATACAACCTTGCATGCTTTGATCTGCTGAAGAAACGTATTAGTGAAGAATTCGTTCATTATCCCCGACAAAACATCTAGACATTTCTTTTAAGAATAATCAGATTTCTGTGGAAATATTCTCAACATCCTCCATCAATTTCTTGGAATCTAGACGCCAAGTGCATGGGATAAAGAAGTAAATACAGTAGCTATTTCATTATTAAGCTGAATATGTATTTCAGCCTAAGCGCAACCCTGCACTTGTTTCTATAAAGTTAAATGAGGGCTGAGAAATGGAACCACCCTCAAAATTCATAGATGGAGCTATGGAAGACTGAGACAAATCTGTGAGATGAGATCAACATGAATATTGCACAGGCAAGTGTAGCCATTTTCAGATACACCTAAAAAATAACTCAAATACAAAACAATCATTTCCTTATCTTATAGTGTAGAGGAAAGATGGGTTAGAACAACTAGGAGAATGAGGAGGAAGAGAGAAGCAAGGTTAAGAGCACTCTGGCTCTTCTTTCATCTAAGAGAGAAAATGACAGGCAGGAACGGGGGGGGGGGGGGCAGAAAACAAAATATCTAAGGCATTCTACCCATTGTGTTTGAGGTAAAGAGGAGGCAAGCGTGACGAGGGGAAAAGTGAGAGGGCCTGGAGAGAAGAGAAGAGAAGAGAACAACAAATGAAAGTATAAAGCCAGAGGGCTCTAAAGCAGAGGTAATGATTACCAACAGACACAGCCTCTCCCAAAGCTCAGCTCTCGATCTCTCTCTGTCTGGAGAGGTGAGATGTGTGCTTGTAAAGCCAGCATTCTCTCCTGTGCGACAAGATGTTATCCCCTCTTGTTCAACGTTTTGTCACTGTTATGTCATATGACTCGTATTTTACTGTAAAAAAATATATATATATTTTTGTTGTTGCATTTTTTGTTTCCCTCTCGTAGTCTAGAGCTGTTTGTCCATACAACAAAATGACCGTCCTGACTACAAGTGATATAGTCAACCAATAAAAACGACATATTGGTCCTTTGTGGTGTGGACATTCTTGGATAGACACGGAAGAACTGACTGTTGAGCATGAAAACCCAGCAGCGTTGCATTCTGACTACACATCCATCCGAAACGATGTATTACTGACAAGTCCGCATATTTAATACTGTTTAAAACAATGAGCTTCTGATCGTGAAGCCTGGTGTTGCCGTGCATATGTGTAAAGAAGCAAGTTGTTGTTCGACTGCCATGTCAACTATTTCTTTGTTTCTTTTAAATTATGTTTAGTTAGGTCCGGTGGTGTGAAATGGGAGATTTCTGTTGTTTTGTCGTAGTTGTAATGGGTGTTATTATGGTTACAAAGGTGAGGTGTTCAGGGTATTGTGTATGTGTGTGTGTCAATTGGTTGGTTGATGATAGTTGTGTCTAGCTGTGTCTAGTTTGGGTGTAGTTGTCTAGGAAAGTCTATGGTTGCCTAAGAATGGGTTCCAATTAGAGAAAGCTGATTTGCTTTGTCTCTGATGTGGGAGCCATATTATAAGGCGCATAGCTTTCGTGATTTTTTTTGGATTTTTTTTTTTTTTTTTAGGTTGGGTATTGTCATGATAGAACGTTGTAGCCTGTATGTATGCTGCCACAACGTTTGATAGTCTTCACGGTTTGTTTTGATAGTTTGTTATGTTTGTGTCGGTTCATCTTCGTTGTGTAATAAAAAAGATGGTTATTCAAATGCTGCGTTTTGGTCCGTCTCTAACCACAGATGTGACACAGTAGATTAATGATCTTGACTGGCAAAAATTGTCAACTACTAGATTATGTGTGAGTGTAAACTGTAACCATAGATTAATCTGAGTAAACTGTAGCTACTAGATTAATGCTGAGGGTTAAGACTGTAAATACAAAAAAAGATAGATTATTGTAATGTAACGTCCACTAAACTAGTAGACCACAAGACTTAATTAACGATGATCATTTGCTCTGTAGGTAATACTGAAACTGTAACCAGCTAGCACTAGATTAATTGAGGTAAACTAGTAACGCACTAACAGATTAGATAGGTGAAGTAACATTGCTAGAAATACCTACCGTAGATATAGCTCGACTAAACAACACTACATTAACCTCTGGAAGTAAACTGTAACATAGATTAATTCTGAGGTAAACTGTAACACTAGATTAATGATGAGGTAAACGTGTACCACTAAATTAAAATGAGTAAACTGTAACCACTAGATTTAATGCTGAGAGTAACTGTAACCACTAGATATAATGGGTAAACTGTAACCACTAGACTTAATGCTAGGGTAAACGTAACAACAAACTACATTGATGCTGAGGTAAAACTTGTAAGCACTAAGCACTTAGGTTAAAGCTGACCGGTAACTGTAACCACTAGATAATGCTGGCTGAATAGCTGTTTCCAAAAGCACTGAGTACAACTAAGTTAATGATGAGCTTTAAACTGTAACCACTAGAGTAATAATTAGGTAAACTGTAACCACTAATAATCCAGGTGAAACTGATGATCCTTTATTAATGTCACTGTAAATCCACTTGCAATCTAGCAGCATGAAGAGGAGGAGACAGGTTTAAAGAAGGGTATTAATTAAAGCCTTGAGAGCTCAATTGAAGACTTGTTGCGATTGTATATGTGATGCCATTGAGAGTGACTAAATGGCAAAACAAATATTTAAGTCTTTGAACGGTGTCGTATCAGGGTATAGAGTGTTTTCAAGAACTGCAATGTGCTGCAGGATTGTCATGATTAAATGTTGTCT
>NC_036855.1:3921583-3925770 GCF_002910315.2 Salvelinus sp. IW2-2015
CCACACCTCCGCTAAACACTCTTTTTTACCACCCCACCATCCTAAACTCTTCTTACACCCTCCCCTCCACCATCCTAGAACTCGTTATTACCCACCACCGAACGTTCTCTTACACTCCCACTTCCTAGAAACACTGTTACAACCCTCCCCCACCTTGCCTAGAACACTTGTTTACACCCTCCCCACACCTTCTAAACACTTCTTTACACCCCTCACCTTCCTAGAAACTTCTTGACACCCCCCACCTTCCTAGAACACTTATTTACACCCTCCTCCCAAACATCCTTGAACTCGTTTACAACCCCCCACCCTCCTAGAAATGCTTCTTTACACCCCCCACCTCCTAGAAAGCTTCTTTACAACCCCCACCTTCCTAGACATCTTCTTTACCACCTCTTCCTAGAACACTTCTTTACACCCCCCACCATAGCTATAACTCTTCTTTACACCCCACCATCCCACCTAGACACTTCTACTACCCCCACCACACACCTAGAACACTTCTATTCACCGCAACCCACCAATCTATAACAACTTACTATATAACACCCCCCCACCCACCAATTAGAAAAACAACTCTACATTACACCCCATCACCCTCCATAGAACTCCTCTTTACACCCCCAACACATACAGTATAACTCTTCTTACACCCCCCCACCACCCACCTAAACACTTCTTTACACCCCCCAACATACCTATAACATCTTCTTTACACACCCCACACCTTCCTCCTAGAACACTTACATATTACCCCACCACCCTCCTAGAATCACTCTTTACACCCTCCCCCACCATCCTTGAACTCGTCTTACAACCCTGCCCCAACCTTAATGATGTTTACTTTCCTATTGTATATAGTTTAGTCCTATTGTATATAGTGTAGTCTATATGTATATAGTGTAGTTCTATTGTAATATAGTGTAGTTCTATTGCATAATGAGGTAAATCCTATTTAATAGTCGATACTATTGTATACAAGTGATAAGTCCTATATGTTATATAGTGTAGTTCTATTTGGTATATAGTGTAGTTACTATTGTATATAGGTAGTCCCATCATTATAAGAATGTATCCAATTAATGTATAATAGATAGGAAGTAACTATATGATAATATATAGTGTAGTCTCGTCATTATAGTAGTGTAGTTATAATGTATATAGTGTAGTCCCATTGTATATAGTGTAGTCCTATTGTATATAGTGTAGTTCTATTGTATATAGTGTAGTTCTATTGTATATAGTGTAGTCCTATTGTATATAGTATAGTCCTATTGTATATAGTGTAGTTCTATTGTATATAGTATAGTCCTATTGTATATAGTATAGTCCTATTGTATATAGTGTAGTTCTATTGTATATAGTGTAGTCCTATAAGCTGCAACACTTCAGTGAGTTGCTCCACTTATATTGGACACAGTGGGGGTCTGAATGATGATGAGGTGGAGGGCAAGGTTTCACCTTTCCTGAGAAAACAGAGCCATGTTCTGTTTCAGGGTCACATGAAATCAAAGGAATTAGTGGGGCAAAAACAACAATATCTAGATGATTAGAGTAGGCTTCTCCTAAAGAGGATTTAAAGCTTAACTTTTTAAGATTTACAAGACTTATGCTTAGGACATGCAGTAATTGAATAAGGTATTTGCATAAGGATTACCGCATGAGTTATAATTCGTTGTATTTAATACAAAGAAAAAAATATCTGTCAAAAGTAAAACTGTCCAAATATACAACCTTGCATGCTTTGATCTGCTGAAGAAACGTTTATGGGAATTCTGTCATTATCCCCGACAAAGACATCTAGACATTTCTTTTAAGAATAATCAGATGTTCTGTGGAAATATTCTCAACATCCTTCCATCAATTTCTTGGAATCTAGGACGCCAAGTGCATGGGATAAAGGAAGTAAATACAGTAGTCTATTTCATTAAAGCTGAATATGTATTTCAGCCTAAGCGCAACCCTGCCACTTGGTTTTCTATAAAGTTAATGGATGGGGCTGGAGAAATGGAACCACCCTCAAATTCATAGATGGAGCTATGGAAGGACTGACAATCTGTGAGATGAGATCAACATGAATATTGCACAGCAGTAGCCATTTCAGATTACACCTAAAAATAACTCAAATACATAAACAATCATTTCCTTATGCTTATAGTGTAGAGGAAAGATGGGGTTAGAAACATAGGAGAATGGGAGGAAGAGAGAAGCAAGGGTTAAGAGCACTCTGGCTCTTCTTCATCTAAGAGAAGACAGGTGAAACGGGGGGGGGGGGGGGGCAGAAAACAAAATATCTGAAGGCATCTTACCCATTGATGTATTGAGGTAAAGAGGGGAGTGACGAGAGGAGAAAAGTGAGAGGCCTGGAGAGGAAGAGAAGAAGGAACAACAAATATGAAGATAAAAGCCAGAGGGCTCTAAAGAGGCAGGGTAATGAATTACCACATAACCACAGCCTCTTCCCAAG
Organism: Salvelinus sp. IW2-2015; assembly: GCF_002910315.2. Taxonomy (NCBI): domain Eukaryota; kingdom Metazoa; phylum Chordata; class Actinopteri; order Salmoniformes; family Salmonidae; genus Salvelinus; species Salvelinus sp. IW2-2015. The sequence continues at coordinate 3,924,051 of NC_036855.1, forward strand.
AGGCTCAGCTCCGATCTCTCTCTGTCTGGGAGAGTAATTGGTGCTTGGTAAAGCCAGGCATTCTCTCCTGTGCCTGACAGATGTTATCCCCTTCTTGTTCAACTGTTTTGTCACTGTTATGTCGAGTATGACTCGTATTTACTGTAAAAATAAAATATATATATTTTTGTTGTTGCATTTTTTGTTTCCCTCTTGCTAGTCAGAGCTGTTTGTCCAACAACAATGACGTCCTGACTACAAGTGATATAGTCAACCAATAAACGACATATTGGTCCTTTGGGTGGTGGACCATTCTTGATAGACACGGAAAAAAACTGTTGAGCATGAAAAACCCAGCAGCGTTGCAGTTCTTTGGACACACACCAATCAACAACTGTTATTTGAGCAGTATATTAATACTGTATAAATAACAATGACTGCTTGCATCTGTGAAAGCCTGGTTGTTCCGTGCATGTGTAAAAACCAGGGTCACGCCCTGGCCTTATGTAAACTTTTTTTCTTTATTTATTTTAGTTAGTCAGGGTGTTGACATTGGGAAGTTTGTGTTTTTCGCGTTTTGATGGTTGTATATGTGTAAAGGGGTGTTTAGGTGTAGTGTAAATGGTTTTGTTTGAGTGTATGTGTGTCTAGCTGTGTCTATGTTGGGTGTAGTTGTCTAAGGAAAGTCTATGGTTGCCTGAATGGGTTCTCCAATTAGAGACAGCTGATTTCTGTTGTCTCTGATGGGAGCCATATTTAAGGTAGCCATAGCTTTCGTTTTGATGTGGGTAATTGTCTATGTAAGAACGTTTGTAGCCTGTATGTATGTGCACAACGTTTGTAGCTTCACGGTTGGTTGTTTTTAGTTAGTTTGTATTGTGGTCGTGTTCATCTTCGTGGTGTTAATAAAAGAAGATGGCTTATTTTCCAAATGCTGCGTTTTGGTCCGTCTCTCAACCACTACGATCGTGACACAGGGTTATAAGATTAATACTGAAGACAAAATGCTAACTACTAGATTAATGTGAGGTAAACAATGTTGAACCACTAAGATTAATGCTGAGGTAAACTGTAGCTACTAGATTAATGCTGAGGTAAAACTGTAAAATACCATAGATTCAGTTGAAAGTAAAACTGTTGACCACTAGATTCATGCTTAGTAAAAATGTAACCACTAAGCACTAGATTAACACTGAGGTAAATACTGTAAGCCACTAGATTAATAACTGAGTGAACTGTAAACAGTAGATTTATGCTGAGGTAAACTATAACCACTAACCAGTAGATTAATACTCAGTATACTGTAACCACTAACCACTACATTAACCCTGAAAATAAACGTAACCACTAGATTAATTCTGAAGGTAAACTGTAACCACTAGATTAATGTGACGGATTAAACTGTAACCACTAGATTAATAATGAGGTAAACTGTAACCACTAGATTAATGCTGAGTAAACTGTAACCACTAGATTAATAAGAGGTAAACTGTAACCCTAGATTAATGCTGAGTAAACTAATAACACACTAACCACTAACATATGATGCTGAGGTAAACTTAACCACTAAGCACTAGGTTAAACGCCTGAGTAAACTGTAACCACTAGATTAATGCTGTGAAAACTGTAACCACTAACAACTAGATTAATGATGAGGTAAACAACACAAAATTAAATTAGGTAAACTGTAACCACTAGAATTAATCCAGGTGAAAGCTTGATCCCTTATTGATGTCACTTG
>NC_036855.1:3925795-3942178 GCF_002910315.2 Salvelinus sp. IW2-2015
GTAAAGCCAGGCATTCTCTTCCCTGGCCTGACGTGTTATCCCCTACTCTGTTCAATGTTTTGAGTCACTGTTATGTCGAGTATGACTCGTATTTACTGTAAAAAAAAATATATATATTTTTGTTGTTGCATTTTTTGTTTCCCTCTTGCTAGTCAGAGCTGTTTGTCCAACAACAATGACGTCCTGACTACAAGTGATATAGTCAACCAATAAACGACATATTGGTCCTTTGGGTGGTGGACCATTCTTGATAGACACGGAAAACTGTTGAGCATGAAAAACCCAGCAGCGTTGCAGTTCTTGACACACACCAATCCAACTGTATTTTGATGCAGTATTTAATACTGTATAATAACAATGACTGCTTGCATCTGTGAGCCTGGTTGTTCCGTGCTATGTGTAAAAGACCAGGGTTAAAGATTAATACTGAGGCAAAATGTAACTACTAGATTAATGTTGAGGTAAACTGTAACCACTAGATTAATGCTGAGGTAAACTGTAGCTACTAGATTAATGCTGAGGTAAACTGTAAATACTAGATTCATGTTGAAGTAAACTGTGACCACTAGATTCATGCTTAGGTAAAATGTAACCACTAAGCACTAGATTAACACTGAGGTAAACTGTAACCACTAGATTAATACTGAGGTGAACTGTAACCAGTAGATTAATGCTGAGGTAAACTATAACCACTAACCAGTAGATTAATACTCAGGTATACTGTAACCACTAACCACTACATTAACCCTGAAGTAAAACTGTAAACACTAGATTAATGCTGAAGGTTAAACTGTAACCACTAGATTAATCTGAGGTAACTGTATAACGTAACCACGTATAATATTGAGCTAGTAACTGTAACGACATAAGGTAGGTTAAATTGCCTGATAAACTGTAACACTAGATATAATAGACTGTAGTTGAAACGGTAACCACTTGGTAGATTAACTGAAGAGGTAAACTGTAAACGCACTAATATATATGAAGGTAAACTGATAACCACTAAGCACTAGAGTAACGCTGAGGTAAACTGTAACCACTAGATTAATGCTGAGGTAAACTGTAACCACTAACAACTAGATTAATGATGAGGTAAACTGTAACCACTAGATTAATAATTAGGTAAACTGTAACCACTAGATTAATCCAGGTGAAAGCTATGATCCCTTATTGATGTCACTTGTTAAATCCACTTCAATCTGAGCAGATGAAGAGGAGGAGACAGGTTAAAGAAGGATTTTTAAGCCTTGAGACAATTGAGACATGGATTGTATATGTGTGCCATTGAGAGGATAAATGGGCAAAACAAAGTATTTAAGTGTCTTTGAACGGGGTATGGTAGTAGGTGTTTCAAGAACTGCAATGCTGCAGGGATTTTCATGCTCAACAGTTTCCCATACTTATCAAGAATGGTCCACCACCCAAAGGACATCCAGCCAACTTGAGACAACTGTGGGAAGCATTGGAGTCAACATGGGCCAGCATCCCTGGGGAACGCTTTCGACACCTTGTAGTGTCCATGCCTGTTGAATAGAGACTGTTCTGAGGGCAAAAAGGTTTTGTACACYCAGTGTAGATTTGAAAGATGACTGGAGCAACAACGATTCAAGGTGAATCAGAAGGCAATGTCCAAGCCTTTGCAACCATATCAAATCAAATCAAAATTGTGTTGGTCACATACACATGGTTAGCAGATGTTAATGCAAGTGTAGCAAAATGCTTGTGCTATATACTGTATGTCTGGATCATTGTTATTGACTATTAATTGAAACAGGTCAGCTAACCTCCGTTGTTCAGCTAATTAGCACTCATAATTTTAGGGAAACTGTAAAATCTTTTGTCTGTCTTTAGTTAGTGCATAAAACAAAATGATTCATTATTTCAAAACAAAAACAAATATCTAGTTCCCATTGAATAAGTCTTCTTTGGGATTTCTATTGATTCTATTCATATTTCAGCAACAAAAAATTCAACATTCTATTCATTTTTTACTGTCTAACTGGAACTGAGGGGGAATCAGACAACCCAGGTGAAACCTTTGTATTCACAGTTAATTCTGTCAGTCCAGGAGAGAATAAAACCTGACACACAATTAACCATGCTTAACATTTTCCATTCAAGAATATGTATAATAATCATTATCATGTACCAGGGAAATAATGCCTGCCGCGCGAGCCTTGATTGGCGTGCTTACAGTACTGCCGTGCTGCAGTCAACTGGGACCTTGTCCTTGTTCACTAAACACACAGGAAATTACTCTCGTTTTCAACATGAGGGCTTTGAAAAGACGATGCAGCTGAGAAATGTTCTCTGCCATGCACCCTCTGAATTATGGAGAAATATGTCCAGCTAACCCATGTACTGTATATTAATATAATATATGCCGTTCAGCGGATGGTTCTATCCAAAGCAGCTAACACGGTAGTGCGTGCATATATTTTCGTAGCGGTGGCCCCAGCGAGAATCGAACCCATGATCCTGACATTGCAAGCTTAGTCCTTTTCAGCCAATCTTGTGAACTCAGTGCGATTTGCTTAATTTGTTTGTGCAGTGTGAGCAATCCAAAGGAACTCAGACCCCTCAAAAGAGCCCCCGAAGCGAACCTAAAGTAACCTCTCAAGAGCTGGTCTGAGTTCGGTTCCCTGGAATCCCGAGGTTTGGTTGTCTTTTCTACGGCAACGTGAACACAAGGCTCTCCGGGTTCGCTTGTCATTATTCCCGCACCACACACTAGGCTACAGCAACACAATTACCCCTGGCAAAACCCATCACATTGGTGCCACAAAAGAGAGAAGATTATGAAATAACGTGTGCTGTTTTGGATATTGATTAGCGATTGTCAAGGATGCACAGAAATTCCAAAACGTGTGGAGTTTTATACTGACACTATTACTTGTTTGCAATATGTGATATATAGGCTAAGAGARCTTCATAAATTGTTTATTCGATTGTGGGGTTTGAATTGTGAGAAGACAGCAATATTTTGGGAGAATCACAATATAGGTCACAAAATCAATGCTAGCTCTTAAAGGGGTGGTAGCCTACATTGGGTGAACAGTTTTCAATTACCAATAATATTTACATGTTAATGTTATCTTCTGATAATAATTATTATGTTTCATGTTTTAAGTAAATGCTATCTATTAGCTTCCAGAATGATAGTAGGTATATCTAGCTGTCCGATAACACGTTCTGATGGAATGGCTTGTCCTGCACTTTGTAAAAACCCAGAGTGCATGTTGGGAARGGATCTTGGTTCCTTTCTAAACATAACAATGTGAAAGCAAAGACAGTTATTTAGCCTTTTTTACCTCAGAGTCCACTTTAAAGAGGAGTGAGATCGGTTATTTTAAAAAGCACTACAGTTCCTTCAGAAAGTATTCACACCCCTTGACTTTTTTGTTGTGTTACAAAGGGAAATTAAAATGGATTTAATTGTCATTTTTTTGTCAACGATTTACAAAAAATACTCCGATTTAAGTCAAGACTGTAACTCGGCCACTCAGGAACATTCACTGTCTTCTTGGTATGCAACTCCAGTGTAGATTTGGCCTTATGTTTTAGTTTATTGTCCTGCAGAAAGGTGAATTAATCTCCAAGTGTCAATGGAAAGCAGACCGAACCAGGTTTCCGTCTAGGATATTGCCTGTGCTTAGCTCCATTCCGTTTATTTTTGTATCCTGAAAAAAAAAACAGTCCTTAACGATTACAAGCATACCCATAACATGATGCAGCCACCCCTATGATTGAAAATACGGAGAGTGGTACTCAGTAATGTGTTGTATTGGATTCACCCCAAACATAACACTTTGTATTCAGGACAAAAAGTGAATTGCTTTGCCACATTTTTTGCAGTATTACTTTAATGCCTTGTTGCAAACAAGATGCATGTTTTGGAATATTTGTATTATGTACAGGCTTCTTTCTTTTCACTGTCAATTAGGTTAGTATTGTGGAGTTACTACAATGTTGTTGATCCATCCTCAGTTCTCTCCTATCACAGCCATTAAACTCCGTAACTGTTTTAAAGTCACATTGGCTTCATGGTGAAATCACTGAGCGGTTTACTTCCTCTTTCCGGCATCATGCCGATAAGAATACGGTGATTGACAGAGTCGAAAGCCTTGGCCAGGTCAATGAAGACGGCTGCACAGTACTGTCTTTTATCGATGGCGGTTATGATATCGTTTAGTACCTTGAGCGTGGCTGAGGTGCACCCGTGACCGGCTCGGAAACCAGATTGCACAGCGGAGAAGGCATGGCCAGCCGTAGAGAAAGGCTTATTGAAATKTTCGATTATCATGGATTTATTGGTGGTGACCGTGTTACCTAGCCTCAGTGCAGTGGGCAGCTGGGAGGAGGTGCTCTTGTTCTCCATGGACTTTACAGTGGCCCAAAACTTTTTGGAGTTAGAGCTACATGATGCAAATTTCTGTTTGAAAAAGCTAGCCTTTACTTTCCTGACTGACTGCGTGTATTGGTTCCTGATTCACTGCAAGACTGAGGGACCTTACAGAAAATTGTATGTGTAGGGTACAGAGATGAGGTAGTCATTCAAAAATCATGTTAAACACTATCATCGCACAAAGAGTCCATGCAACTTGTTATGTGACTTGTTAAGCACATTTTTACTCCTGAACTTATTTAGGCTTGGCATAACAAAGGAGTTGAGTACTTATTGACTCAAGGCATTTCAGCGTTTCATTTTTTATTAATTTGAAAAACATAATTCCACTTTGACATGTTGGGGTATTGTGTKTAGGCCAGTKACACAACATCTCAATTGAATCCATTTTGAATTCAGGCTGTAACACAACAAAATGTGGAAAAAGTCCAGGGGTGTGAATACTTTCTGAAGGCAAGTGTATATGTGAAATCACCCTAGGCCACACAGCACCAGCATACTATCTATATGGCATAAACAGCACAGTCCTCAGGCCTACAATAAGAGAACTGGAGAAACACATGAATGACTTGGTTTCCTCTCTGCCTCTCTAGCTATGTTCTTTACTCACTTCTCTCTCATTTATCTACAACCTTCTCTACTACAGTTCCACTCTCTTGTCAAATGTGTATATTTGTGTTGTATATACAGGGCACATTTGTAAAAGAGACCTAGGCCTCAATATGTTTTCCCTGTTAACATAAAGGTTAAAGTCTTGTAAAACAAAAAGTAGGATGTCTGTATCTGTACACAGCATGCTCAATGATTTATGAGCATATGAAGCTCTGTGGCCCTTCTAGTTTATTTAACCTTTATTTAACCAGGAAAAGACCCTTGAGGTTAGAAACCTCTTTTATTGGTTCTAGGTAGGGCTAAAGTGCAGGAGTGCCACAGTCAGTGAGTGGTAGTGGTGCATGTGTTCCCATTTGCCATGTGTGTTTTGGGACTGGCCCGCTGGAAAACCAACAGAGATTTCTGGAGGACGATTCACTCCAGTGAACTGTGAGGGAAGCAGAACGTAAAAGACTTAGTATGACCCATTAGAGTCGTGCAGCCAAGCCAATGGGCCAACTTAACGTGGCAACTAATTGAGCATATCCTGGAACTATCAGCAGGCTTTGAAGTCGATCAGTCAATTAGAAATATATGGCATGATGAACATACAGTCTAGCAGAGCCTCCCCCTTCACTGGGAGTTCCATCGTGGAAGACACTTGTGATAACGTTTGCCTTTATAACAAGGGCCGTTTTATAGTGCTGTAAATTTACTGTCAACTCTCTCTACGCTCAGAAAACATGCATAACTGCTCTTGAATGGAGGCAAGGTTATTGGTACATGCCTAAGCGCCCCGTTGGCTTCCCGTACACACACACACACACACACACACACAGCTGGCATCGGCACGCTGAGGTTAGCCTTGGCGTTAGGAGGGGATTAAGCCAAAAACCTTTACAACACACATACTCCTCATCATCAGTTTGTTCTTGGGATAAGGGCCTCGATTGTTCTCCAAATATAGCATGTTTGAAATGGCCCAGTCCACCTGGCCTACCCTACCTTACCTGCTGACTGTTTACAGGGTTAGACTCCATGTTATTCCACCTTAGATTCCAAAATACATTTTGTAATAATAAGGATGGAAACAAAATGTAGAAGAGAAAGAATGAATGTAATAAATTGCAATGATATACTGTAGCTTGTCTCGTGTAAAGCCTTGTGGCAGTACCTTATTCTGGAAAAGGATATTCTAAAGGATATTCTAATTCAATTTGAATAAATATAGGGAGGCAGTGACTGCAGAAAAGTCCTGAAAACAGTATTTTCTTTAGCATACATTACCTGCAACCCCTCACAATCACTCACAATACTATATGTCTAGGTCACTTCCAGTACTGCAGTCAGACATCCTAACACAGAGGAAATCTGAGGTGTTAAATCTTCTGCAAAAAAAACACGGAGTTGTAGATCTGTTAGAGCTCATAGATACATAACTCGATAGATAGGAATCACTTCACACAAACGTGCTGATTGTTAAACAGGAAGGAATCTTGACAGCGGCGAAAACGGCTTAGCAAAACACCCAGGGACATCCCATAATAAAARCCCACATATTTGAATTCCACTACCATGGCAAAGATGGAACAGTGGGTCAAGTTYTCTGTTATACTACAGCTGAATAAGAAAGCCTCTTGAGCCACACAGGAAGATGTAACCTATTATTTGGTTCAGATCATAAATAATGTGAAAATTATATGATTTAAAAGATAAATAATAAATATTTGTTTCCCTTCTCAGGAGTATTGGGAAGTGTTGAATATTAATAGAAAATGACCGTTTGAAAGGYTATAAAGACTCAGAACAACCACTAGGGGGGAATATAATAAACCTAATCCTCCAGCATTTCGAGTTGGGCACATTGGATTTGACCAGGTGCAAAACATAAACAGAGGCATCCACTTTAAACAGGGAATCATGAATCTTAAACGGGGGCAACAAAGTAGCCTGAAGTGGGACTGTCGTACGGGAATGTTTGCCTCCTCTGCATTAGTGCATGGTGAGCGGGTGGATGTGGTGTGTGAGGACGGTGCCAGGCAGCTCGGATAATACCAGGGACTTTGTTGCTTTCCAGCGACATAAATCACAGTGACTTTCTGAATAGCCTCATAAAGCGGCAGGCCATTGCGATGCAGTGCACGGCGCACGGGCTCTCCCTTCAGCATGCAGATCATTAGAAGGCTCCTCTGCGATCAAGTAATGCGCGCGAAATGAAAATGCCTACCTAACATTCCCCCGTCACAGGAAAGGATGATGCGGTAGTGCTATCTCTGGGTTGACGTCAGGGTTCTCCCCCCATTCTTTATTTAACAGCAACAAAGAGATTAGAAAGGGATTACTTCTGACATCGTCAAAGTGATGCTTAATATACTGTAGCTTTTCATTCCCCTGACCTTCCACTCGTTTTGGTAGACAATATATGCCTAAAGACTTCAATTAAAGCATTTTGTTCCACAATAATTAGGCCTACGGTACGCCTACCATGTTTGTTTTTATGCTGTCTTGATTTCTCATTTGACMGTGGAATGCAAGGATATATCAAAACAAACATGTGGCCTATAGTGTGCCATTTCCACCAGGGAGGGAAATGATAGGGGTAACCTTTCATGTAGTGATTCTAAATAGAAACGTCAAAGAATGGAAACGAACTATCGATTGGGGGTTGGGAATAAAACAAAGACTCAAAAACACAACCAAATGTTATTTATCGAGTATAAGAGAACAAAAAACGGGTTATTGGCATTCAGATGAAAAATAAGTACATTAAAAGTAGGCTACGTTAAAACGGGGAAAATATACAATATAAATAGGATAAATATTCCCCGTTTTTCACTGGAGTAAACTAACCTTGCCCAAAGACCGTCCATAMACGAATCGCTGATCTTGACAAACAGCTACAAATAAGCTAATGTAAATCACCTTGGCTAATGTTTCTGATGCATTAAATTGACTTTTGTCAGGTGTGCAACAAGCCAGAAATGCATTGCAAAATAATGACCTCACAATAGGGTTATATCATAGAGTATTGGGGGTTGGAATAATCAAATATAAAGAAGGCCAATGTACTAAACAGGTTAAGGGATTACAAGCTAATATATAGAAATGGTGGCTTTAGATTAGGTAAACCTGTAGCTTTCTATGTTAAGCACATAGCCTCTAGGCCTGTAGCTCTATCGGCTTTATCTTGCTTGTAACATCTTAAAACCATCAGTGTACTGCAAGGTGCGATTGTTGACACCCTAAATTGGTGTGCATCTCTCTCTCTCACACACACACACACACACACACACACACACACACACACACACACACACACACACAAGAGTGGATTTTCCCCCATTTCATATCACAATTTATGTCCATCCAAATAGTAACCTATATACCTGCGCACAAGACATGCACGAGACAGACATCTCTCAGCTGACCCTTCTCTTACATCCTACATTATAAGAAGTATCTAACAACAATTTTCCTACACCCCTTTTCGATATGCCACTCAACATTACCACACTTTCCACAGTGGTAGGCACGGGCCTATATTATTAAGGCTATTCCAGCTGCATTGCATGTAGGTTACAAGTATATGTGGATACATTGTTTCAAGAAATAGAATATCAGCATATTCCTTCCTAATCCGCAGACATCACGGACTTTTGTGAYGCACAATACCCATAGGCTAATCACTATGTTCATATTACATTTTAGTTATTCACATTTCCCGCCTTTACGTTATTAAATAGAAAAACATAAGATGAAATACCCTAATTGAAACATACATGGTAATTATGTGCAAAACTCAGCAGGCAACTTCATTAGCCATTATGCGCAATGGCGCATGCTGTTATGTACATTATTCTTTTTTTTGTGGGGGGAATTAATTCCTTATATTTAATAATAATGTATCCCGTACCAATATTATGCTACGGGAACTGACATTGTCCAAACCGTTAGTGGTGTGTAGTGGTACAAATTATTTGCTTATACCAAAATCTATGCAGAGGCAAATCTATGCACAGAGGCATGGCATCCTTATTAGCCTACTGATGTTGGAAGACGGCAACTTACCGATGTGTATGATTGAATCAGAAAGCACGGGCTCCCACTCCTGACTCCAAAATATGGCAAGGAACAACACTGCTGAAACAACTTTCATGTCTCCCACAGTTTAAGGCTATTTTCCCAAGAAGCGCCGAACAAGATGCGTGTGATTTGCTAGTTTTAAATCCCGAAGAACCAAGATTTAGTCCATATAGGGATGGATCTATCTCTTGATGGAGTTTGCTTCTTGACTTGAATGTAGCTGTTCTCCGTTAAAAGGTAAGAGATATCCAGTTGCCCTGTTAAAAAATCCAGTTACATCAAATCATGCTGAAAGCTACGGGGTTCTCCACAGCCGCTTCCAACGCCGACGCATCCGATCAATCCAAAACTGGGGATGAATGCAAGCCAAATGCAATGTTTGCTAAATATTAGGAAAGCACGGGTTTGCTTTTCTCAGACGCAGGTCCTGGGCTGGTTTGGTCGAGACCGTAGATTCTGCCTCAGACACGACGCATTTTGCAAGCATTAATGAATAAAACGAAAAGCAAAACTTCAATTTTCATGCGGATTCTAAGACTGTATCCATCACAGACATTTAAGACGTAAAAAAAGGAGAACTCATTCATATTTAACAAGGACCACCATATTCCGAAATACTGGCAAGCGTATAGGGACCACTCTTTTCTGCGACAGAAAATCAAGTGAAAATTCGCCACAGTGCGCGCGATGACCGCTCCGCATGCGGATTGTCTCTAGCAGTCGGAGGGTGAGGTATACTGTGTGGGAGAAGGCCCTGTAGAGAGCCAACTACACGGACAGCAGCAGTTGCCAGCCGCGCATTGTCTGGACCAGAGTTACCTGGGAGGATGACTGACGGAGGCAGGGAGAGGAAGAGATGCACAGAGGGCGGGGGGTAGGCTATCTAAAATGAACCGAAAGGGGTAATCTGGCCAAGCTCCGCCCTGGTTCAGTGGCGGGCACTCCATCTCCATCGGTCTCATAAATGGGGGTCCCTGGGTATAATCTTAATCTGATGACGATCCTGGATTAAGGATCCTGGAGGATAACACTTTGGCACGTGATCGCTTTTGAACAATAGCCTACATTTCAGGAATTGAAGGTGGGAATAAAGGGGAATCATCTTGTGTTTTAAATGCCTCTTTTCAATCAAATGTCATTGTTTCACAGCCAAAACTACTGGAAACTGTTCATATTGTCTCTACCCAGAGCAATTAGGGTTAAGTGTCTTGATCAAGGTCAGATCGACGTAATTTTCACCTAGTCGGCTCGGGGATTCAAACCAGACAACTTTCGAATACTGGCCCAACGCTCTTAACCGCGATCTATCAGCCTCTTACAGGTATTGCCCCATAACTTTCATGCAACATGGATATCACTAAAGAAGATTGATTGCACTAGAGTGGACACTGGACATAGTTTACACATTGTAAAAAGTAACTGCTTAACTCTTTAAAGAAATTGAGTAGTCGCTACTAAAAAATCTCCAATGGTCAATAGAACTCAAATCATAAAAGTGGAACTAACTCATATGTCAATCAGATTTCTAGTCAGTTAATGTTTTTGAGTACAGTTAAATAGTAGGTTATTGAGTAAATATAACTATACTGAACAAAAATATAAACACAACATGCAACAATTTCACTGAGTTCCAGTTCAGTAAGGAAATCAGTCAAATGAAATAAACGCATTAGGCCCTGATCTAAGACAGGGTCGCAGCCATACTGTAGGTGGGCCTGGGAGGACATAGGCCCACCCACTGAGAATTCGTTTTAACCCACAAAAGGGCTTTATTATAGATATAAATACTCCTCAGTTTCATCAACTGTCCAGGTGGCTGGTCTCAGATGATCCTGCAGGTGAAGAAGCCCGATAAACAGGTTTGCTGTTTATTTGAGCAATATGAGATGGAACAGAGCTTTCTTGAATTTGTTCGGGATTTGGGGACTATGAAAAGACCCCTGGTGGCATGTCTGGTGGGGTAAGTGTGTGTCAGAGCTGTGTGTAAGTTGACTATGCAAACAATTTGAGATTTTCAACACATTCATGTTTCTTATAAAAAGAAGAAGTGATGCAGTCAGTCTCTCCTCAACTCTTAGCCAAGAGATACTGGCATGCATAGTATTTATATCAGACATCTGTGGCATTGTGTTGTGTGACAAAACTGCACATTTTAGAGAGGCCTTTTATTTTCCCCAGCACAAGGTGTACCTGTGTAATGATCATGCTGTTTCATCAGCCTCTTGATATGCCACACCTTTCAGGTGGATGGATTATCTTGGCAAAGGAGAAATGCTCACTAACAGGGATGTAAACAGAACTTGAGAGAAATAAGCTTTTTGTGCGTATGGAACATTTCTGGGATCTTTTATTTTACCTCATGAAACATGGGACCAACACTTTACATGTTGCGTTTATGTTTTTGTTCAGTATATTTATTTATGTTCTGCTAATCTAAAGTTGAGTTTTTACATGTTATGGTTATTTAATATTTTAAAGTCAATACAACATTTATTAAATAAATTGTTCTTACTTGATTCTATAGTTTTACGTCTTTATTTAAAATAATAAAGAAGTAGTCAGACATTGACTACCAATTGTGCGCCGCCCTATAGGACTCCTGATCATGGCCGGTTGTGATACAGCCCGGGATCAAACCCGGGTCTGTAGTGACGCCTCTAGCACTGTGATGCAGTTTGTTGTGCTATGAGGTGTAATTGATCATGATGAACGGATATCAAAACCCTTTGGGCAAATTGACGTTCAATAATGAGACAATCCATTCCCACCATCAACAAGGTCATGTGCACAACTCTTAGCGACAGAGGCTAATGCAGCACCCATGTTTACAGCGCTATCTGCTAGCTAGAGGAATGAGCACGGTGCTCAACAATGCCTGCTAACGTGGGTTAAAATGGCACATTGTCACATATATAAAACAATGTTAAATATTAAGACACAAAAACTGAAAATTACTAATTAGAACTACCTACACTTGAAAAAAAAAATGTAAGGAAGATGAAAAATGTAAGTAGAAGGGGCCCTACATTTTTATGTTCACTACAACAAATATTAATATTCAAGTAACTTCGTTACAGTTCAGAATACATCATGCAATTTAGTTTTAAAAAGTTTATTAAACACAAAACTGTTAAGTATTTACAATTTAAAATGATAACCATGTGGTGATGATATTACTTTAAGTATTGAACACTGAAATACTTTGAGTTGGGTTACTCGAATGGTTCTTGACAACAGGTTTCCACCAAAAATTTTGTTAGCAGAACTACACTGAACAAAAATATAAATGCAACGTTTAATGAGCTGCAATTTTTGATCCACGAAATGTTCCATACGCACCAACAGCTTATTTCTCTCAAATTTTGTTTACATCCCTGTTAGTGAACATTCTAAATTTTGTGCAGTTTTGTCACACACCACAATGCCACAGATGTCTCAAGTTGAGGGAGCGTGCAATGGGCATGCTGACTGCAGGAATGTCAACCAGAGCTGTTTCCAGAGAATTGAATGTTCATTTCTCTAACATAAACCGCATCCAACGACATTTTAGAGAATTTGGCAGTACATCCTTACCAGCCTCACAACCGCAGACCACGTGTAACCACGCCAACCCAGGACCTCCACATCCAGCTTCTTCACCAACAGGATCATCTGAGACCAGCCACCCGGACAGCTGATGAAACTGTGGGTTTGTACAACCGAAGAATTTCTGCACAAACTGTCTCAGGGAAGTTCATCTGTGTGTTTGTCGTCCTCACCAGGGTCTTGACCTGACTGCAGTTTGGCATCGTAACAGACTTCAGTGGGTAAATTCTTACCTTCGATAGCTTCTGGCATGCTGGAGAAGTGTGCTCTTCACAGATTAATCCCAGTTTCAACTGTACCAGGCAGTATGGTGTCGTCTGGGCGAGCGGTTTGCTGATGTTAACGTTGTGAACAGAGTGCCACATGGTGGCGGGGGGGTTATGGTATGGGAAGGCATAAGCTACCAACAATGAACACAATTGCATTTTATCAATGGCAATTTGAATGCGCAGAGATAACGTGACGAGATCCTAAGGCCCACTGTCGTGCCATTCACCCGCCGCCATCACCTCATGTTTCAGCATGATAATGCACGGCCCCATGTCACAAGGATCTGCACACAATTCCTGGAAGCTGAAAATGTCCCAGTTCTTCCATGGCCTGAACTACTCATCAGACATGTCACCTATTGAGCATGTTTGGGATGCTCTGGATCGACAGTGTGTTCCAGTTCTCGGCAATATCCATKAACTTCTCACAGCCATTGAAGAGGAGTGGGGACAACATTCATTAGGCCACAATCAACAGCCTGATCAACTCTATGCAAAGGAGATGTGTCGCGCTGCATGAGGCAAATGGTGGTCACACCAGATACTGACTGGTTTTCTGATCCACAGCTCTACTTTTTCTTTAAGGTATCTGTGACCAACAGATGCATATCTGTATTCCCAATCATGTGAAATCTATAGATTAGTGACTAATTTATTTATTTCAATTGACTGATTTCCTCATGTGAACTGTTCCTCAGTAAGTTCTTAGATATTGTTGCATGTTGTGTTTATATTGCTGTTCAGTGTAATTACGTTTTACAGTGCAGCAATTCCAAAAGGCATCAAACATCCACCAGGCATGATTGCACAAATCATTCTAAGAACCAAGAGATACTTTATAGATATCACACATGCAAACTAATACCCACCTCACACTTCAACCCAACACACCAGAGTGAACTGTCACCGGGGAACCCTTCATCCAACTTCCTCCATCATATTTGTCATCTACTGTATATAGGCTACTGTATTCAAACTCTGTGTGAGTTTCCAACATTCATAAATAGACTTCATGAGCTTCATATTATCTTTTCGTGTACAGCACAGTTTTGCAACTGTCATGTTTAAACCATAAAACATGCTAATAATTTGAGCAGTTGATAGTGAGGTAAAAGTTAAGGTTGGATTTTGAAACTGGAGAGCAAAAAGAAAACACACATCTTTCACCTATAATGACATTTGTCTGACTCCTTGTCAGCTTGTACTCTCCCTCCTTCCAGCTGAGGTAGGCACAATCTGCTATCAAACTTGTTTCATTGGCCACATCACCATGAAGTGCATCAACATCAAGCATGAGAAGCATTTATTGTCATGAATCTTGCCCTGGATGCAGATCTGAGCGATTTCCCTGGCGGGGTCATTTGCAAAGTCAAAATTGGCTATATTGTAAAAATTCATGAAAACAAACATTTGATAATTTAACTTTAATTGAAGGTTAGACGTTATGGTTAGCAGTGTGGTTAAGGTTAGGTTTAACTCTGCTGAGCTGCCTCCGGAGCAAGATTCATGACAATAAATGTCAACCAGCGCATGAGAACCCTAATATTTATTAATGCTACAATTTACCATGTTTGTCTGTTTGCTGAAACCACCATTATCTCGAACAAAACATTTACCATGTTTGTCTGTTTGCTGAAGCCACCATTATCTCGAACAAAACATTTACCATAGTACGCTACTCACACTTTCAATATCAGTTTTGCACACATTTCATTTGAATTTTTATGTCCATGTGCCTTGTTTCGATTGATGACTGGAAGCGGTCCCATTAACTACAGTGATTGGATGAGGCGTGTGATAAGGGGAGGTGCAGCATGTTAATGCAGGCTATGATCAGCAACGCAGAGGTCAAGACAAGTCGACTGGTGGACAGAGGTCAAGACAGGCCGACTGGTGGACAGAGGTCAAGACAAGTCGACTGGTGGACAGAGGTCAAGCGATGTTTCACATGTCAATGCCCACACGATGGAATAGGAAGCCAGCATCAACATCACGAGGTTCGGATCTTCACAATTGCGATACTCATGTGATCTCCATTCCGGAACCAGACTGTTCCACTCGAGTCCTGGTCTCTCCTCGATCTCATTAAACGAATCACCCTCGAGAGAGAGGGTACCACGTGTTATGTCTCAGGTGGCCGGAACCTGTCTACATAGAAACCATCTGTCTCCTAAAGCAACTAACAGAGAAGTTTCTCACAAGGCTGTCTATGTATCCTCTCGTCCACCAGATCGAACACTTGAGCTTCCTCCTAGAACCTTCTGTCATCCATCGTGTCCAGTCGACTCGTGGTCTTGACCCTCTGTCCACCAGTCGGCCCTGTCTTGACCTCTGTCCAGCCAGTGTCGGCCTGTCTTGATCTCTGTCCACCAGTCGGCCTGTCTTGACCTCTGTCCACCAGTCGGACCTTGTCTTGACCTCTGTCCACCAGTCGCCTGTCTTGACCTCTGTCCACCAGTCGGCCTGTCTTGACCTCTGTCCACCAGTCGGCCTGTCTGACTCTGTCACCAGTCGGCCTGTCTTGACCTCTGTCCACCAGTCGGCCTGTCTTGACCTCTGTCCACCAGTCGGCCTGTCTTGACCTCTGTCCACCAGTCGGCCTGTCTTGACCTCTGTCCACCAGTCGGCCTGTCTTGATCTCTGTCCACCAGTCGACTTGTCTTGACCTCTGTCTACCAGTCGGCCTGTCTTGACCTCTGTCCACCAGTCGACTTGTCTTGACCTCTGTCCTACCAGTCGGCCTGTCTTGACCTCTGTCCACCAGTCGGCCTGTTCTGACCTCTATCCACCAGTCGGCTTGTCTTGACCTCTGTCCACCAGTCGGCCTGGTCTTGACCTCTGCCACCAGTCGGCCTGTCTTGACCTCTGTCCACCAGTCGACCTGTCTTGACCTCTGTCCAGCAGTCGACTTGTCTTGACCTCTGTCCACCACGTCCGCTTGTTCTTGACCTCTGTCCACCAGTCGACTTTGTCTTGACCTCTGTCCACCAGTCGGCCTTTCTTCTTGACCTCTGTCCACCAGTCGCTTGTCTTGACCTCTGTCCACCAGTCGGCCTTTCTTGACCTCTGTCCACCAGTCGGCCTGTCTTGACCTCTGTCCACCAGTCGGCTGTCTTGACCTCGTCCACCAGTCGCTGTCTTGACCTCTGTCCACCAGTCGGCCTGTCTTGTTGACCTCTGTCACCAGTCGACTTGTCTTGACCTCTGTCCCACCAGTCGACTTGTCTTGACCTCTGTCCACCAGTCGACTTGTCTTGACTCTGTCCACCAGTCGGACTTGTCTTGACCTCTGTCCACCAGTCGGCCTTTCTTGACCTCTTGTCCACCAGTCGCTTGTCTTGACCTCTGTCCACCAGTCGGCCTTGTCTTGACCTCTGTCCACCAGTCGCGCTGTTCTTGACCTCTGTCCACCAGTCGGCCTGTCTTGACCTCTGTCCACCAGTCGGCTTT
>NC_036855.1:3942203-3963405 GCF_002910315.2 Salvelinus sp. IW2-2015
TCTTCCACCAGGTCGGCCTGTCTGACCTCTGTCCCAGTCGGCCTGTCTTGACTCTGTCTACCAGTCGCCTGTCTTGACCTCTGTCCACCAGTCGCTGTCTTGACCTCTGTCTACCAGTCGGCCTGTCTTGACCTCTGTCCACCAGTCGCCTGTCTCTGACCTCTGTCACCAGTCGCTTGTCTTGACCTCTGTCCACCAGTCGGCCTGTCTTGACCTCTGTCCACAGTCGGCCTGTCTTGACCTCTGTTCCACCAGTCGGCTGTCTTGACTCTGTCCACCAGTCGGCCTGTCTTGACCTCTGTCACCCAGTCGGCCTGGTTGACCTCTTCCACAGTCGGCCTGTCTTGACCTCTGTCCACCAGTCGGCCTGTTCTTGACCTCTGTCCACCAGTCGGCCTGTCTTGACCTCTGTCCACCCAGTCGGCCTGTCTTGACCTCTGTCACCAGTGCCTGTCTTGACCTCTGTCCACCAGTCGGCCTGTCGTTGACCTCTGTCACCAGTCGACTTGTCTTGACCTCTGTCCACAGTCGGCCTGTCTTGACCTCTGTCCACCAGTCGGCTTGTCTTGACCTCTGTCCACCAGTCGGCCTGTCTTGACCTCTGTCACCAGTCGGCCTGTCTTGAACTCTGTCCCACCAGTCGGCCTGTCTTGACCTCTGTCCACCAGTCGGCCTGTCTTGACCTCTGTCCACCAGTCGGGCTGTCTTGACCTCTGTCCACCAGTCGGCCTGTCTTGACCTCTGTCCACCAGTCGGCCTGTCTTGACCTCTGTCCACCAGTCGACTTGTCTTGACCTCTGTCCACCAGTCGACTCTGTCTTGACCTCTGTCCACCAGTGCGGACCTGCTGACCTCTGTCCACCAGTCGGCCTTTCTTGACCTCTTCCACCAGGCGCTTGTCTTGTACCTCTGTCCACCAGTCGGCCTGTTCTTGACCTCTGTCCACCAGTCGGCCTTGTCTTGACCTCCTGTCCCACCAGTCGGCCTGTTCTTGACCTCTGTCCACCAGTCGGCCTGTCTTGACTCTGTCCACCAGTCGGCCTGTTCTGACCTCTGTCCACCAGTCGGCCTGTCTTGACCTCTGTCACCAGTCGACTTGTCTTGACCTCTGTCCACCAGTCGACTTGTCGTTGACCTCTGTCCACCAGCCGGCCTGTTCTTGACCTCTGTCCACCAGTCGGCCTGTCTTGACTCTTTCCACCAGTCGGCCTTGTCTTGACCTCTGTCCACCAGTCGGCTTCTTGACCCTCGTCCACCAGTCGCCTGTCTTGACCTCTGTCCACCAGTCGGCCTGTCTTGACCTCTGTCCACAGTCGGCCTGTCTTGACCTCTGTCCACACAGTCGGCCTGTCTTGACCCTGTCCACCAGTCGGCCTGTCTTGACCTCTGTCCACCAGTCGGCCTGTCTTGACTCTGTGCCACCAGTCGGCTGTTCTTGACCTCTGTCCACCAGTCGGCCTGTCTTGACCTCTGTCCACCAGTCGACTTGTCTTGACCTCTGTCCACCAGTCGGCCTGTCTTGACCTCTGTCCACCAGTCGACTTGTCTTGACCTCTGTCACCAGTCGAGGCCTTGTCTTGACCTCTGTCCACCAGTCGGCCTGTCTTGACCTCTGGTCCACCAGTCGGCCTGTCTTGACCTCTGTCACCAGTCGGCCTGTCTTGACCTCTGTCCACCAGTCGCCTTTCTTTGACCTCTGTCCACCAGTCGCCTGTCTTGACCTCTGTCCACCAGTCCGACTTGTCTTGACCTCTGTCCACCAGTCGGCTGTCTTGACCTCTGTCCCAGTCGCTCGCCTCTGTCACCAGTGGCCTGTTCTTGACCTCTGTCCACCAGTCGACTTGTCTTGACCTCTGTCCACCAGTCGCCTTTCTTGACCCTGTCCACCAGTGACTGATCTCTCTCTTTGACAGAGGTCAAGACAGGCCGACTGGTGGACAGAGATCAAGACAGGCCGAATGGTGAACAGAGGTCAAGACAAGTCGACTGGTGGACAGAGGTCAAGACAAGTCGACTGGTGGACAGAGGGACAGGCAGATAAACAGGCAGGCAGGCAAACAGACAGAGAGGCAGACAGACAGACGGACAGAGAGATGCAGACAGACAGACAGATAGACAGATAGAGGCAGACAGACACTGCAGTCAGGCACGTAACTTATGCAAGTAAAAACATTTGACACCAATTCCTTGAAACCAACTGTGTGAGGCAGCTGCAGTACATGTGTACTGTAGACATAAATGTTGACTAAAGCACAACGGGGATGTTTCCCTTCCATGACGTGGAGGTTCACCGTCAGGTTGTGTGTATAGGACATGGGAGAATGTCACCTTGGTGAAGGGGGTGGCGCGTGGCTTTAGATCTAATCAAGGGGTGTTTATAAATGTTTGTGATGAGCTTACGACAGCCTGTGAGACCTGGCATCACAGAGGCAAGAGATAAAAATAGCAATTCAGGTGTGTGATGAGTGACTTAGTATGCACGCTGTCCCTGCCTCAAGGACACTTCTGTGTTGGAGAGATGCTGCTGCATCGCTTGACCAGAGAAAAGTGTCTCTGTCTGTCTATCTCTGTCTGCCTGTTGGGGTCTGAAGAGCACTGAAGTGGACAGTGACTAAAAGCCCTACAGTTATTATCATAGCTTCTGATTCCTGTCATCAACATAAAGGTTTACTAACCTTCTGTCTGCCTTGGAGGAAGAGACGTAACCACACTGAAATAGCTGAAAAGCTATCAGAGTAAAGTTTGTTCAGTGCAGAGGTATAAACACAGACATTGTTCATGAGTTGTCTTCTCACTGAGTTGGTTTCTCCCTGGATATCCTATGCATTCCACACAGCCCTGATTAAAAGCTAATTGAATGACCACTGTTTTCAGAATCAGAATCACCTTTATTCAACAAGTACATTTTCACACACTCAGAAGTGTACTTGGTGAATATTGATCTGCTATGTAGATGACAACATATGCAGAATGGTTACTTTCGCCCCGTTGAATAGGGTGCCTCCTGTGGTGATTGGTACAAACATTAGGCAGAATGTGTTAGACTCCATTGGTGAGTATGGTGCGTTGCTAGTGATGGACAGACAGTGTTCAGTTAATGTTAAACTTCTGGTGATTAGGTGCTGCTTGGTGGATCGACAACATATTCAGAATGTTACTTGGTGATATGGTGCTGCTGGTGATGGACAACATATTCAGAATGTTACTTGGTGATATGGTGCTGCTAGTGATGGACAACATATTCAGAATGTTACTTGGTGATATGATGCTGCTAGTGATGGACAACATGTTCAGAATGTTACTTGGTGATATGATGCTGCTAGTGATGGACAACATATTCAGAATGTTACTTGGTGATATGGTGCTGCTAGTGATGGACAACATGTTCAGAATGTTATTGGTGATATGATGTTGCTAGTGATGGACAACAATTCAGAATGTTACTTGGTGATAGGTGCTGCTAGTGATGGACAACATATTCAGAATGTTACTGGTGATATGGTGCTGCTAGTGATGACAACATATTCAGAATGTTACTTGGTGATATGGTGCTGCTAGTGATGGACAACAATTATGTGGATATATTGAAGCAACATCTCAAGACATCAGTCAGGAAGTTAAAGCTTGGTCGCAAATGGGTCTTCCAAATGGACAATGACCCAAAGCATACTTCCAAATTGTAGAAAATGGCTTAAGAACAGCAAAGTCAAGGTATTGGAGTGGCCATCACAAAGCCCTGACCTCAATCCTACAGAACATTGTGGGCAGAACTGAAAAAGCGTGTGCGAGCAAAGGAGCCTACAACCTGACTCAGTACACCAGCTCTGTCAGGAGGAATGGGCCAAAATTCACCCAACTTATTGTGGGAAGCTTGTGGAAGGCTACCCGAAACGTTTGACCCAAGTTAAACAATTTAAAGGCAATGCTACCAAATACTAATTGAATGTATGTAAACTTCTGACCCACTGGGAATGTGAAATAAATCATCTCTCTACTATTATTCTGACATTTCACATTCTTAAAATAAAGTGGTGATCCTAACTGACCTAAAACAGGGAATTTTACTCGATAAATGTAAGGAATTGTGGAAAAACTGAGTTTAAATGTATTGGCAAGGTGTATGTTCAACTTCAACTGTATATCGCACAGGCGTGTGCCTTACAAATAACAGTGGATATAAAGTTGATATACAAATAACAGTTTGATATACAAATATACAGTGGATATAAAGTTGATATAACAATATACAGTTGATATACAAATATACAGTTGATATATAGTGGATATACAAATATACAGTTGATATACAAATATACAGTTGATTTACAATATACAGTTGATATACAGTGGATATACAAATATCAGTTGATATACAGTTGATATACAAATATACAGTGGATATACAAATATACAGTGTATTTACAAATATACAGTGGATATACATTGATAGGCAAATATACAGTTTATATACAGTTGATATACAGTGGATATGAAGTTGATATACCATGGATATAAAGTGGATATAGAGTGGATATACAAATATTCAGTGGATATACAGTTGATACACAGTGGATATACAGTTGATATACAAATATACAGTTGATATACAGTGGACATATAAATATCTGTGGATATACAGTGGATATGAAGTTGAAAACTGTGGATATAAAGTTGATATACAAATATACAGTGGATATACACATTTACTGTGAATATACAAATATACAGTTGATATACAGTGTATATACAAATATACAGCAGACATACAGTTGATATACAGTGGATATACAAATATACAGTGGATTTACAAATATACATGGATATAGAATTGATATGCAACATATACAGTGTATATACAAATATACAGTTGATATACAGTGGATATACAAATATACAGTTTATATACAGTTGATATACAGGTTATATACAAATATACAGTTTATATACAGTGGATTTACAGTTGATATACAAATATACAGTTTATATACAGTGGATATACAAATATACAGTGGATATACAGTTGTTACACAGTGGATATACAGTTGATATACAAATATACAGTTGATATACAGTGGATATACAAATATACAGTGGATATAGACATTTGCAGTATAACAGGTTCCTTATCTTGTGCTGTCTTTTGTTTATCTCCCTAGCACATGTTGGAAGTGCTATGAGCCTATGCTCCTTTTGTATTCCTACTTAGCCTTAATGAGACAGAGAGAAATATATGGGTTTGTTCGCAATTGAACCCAATGGAGACACAGGCACCACTATAAGCACCAAGCCAGAGTGGCGTTCTCTGGCACTAAATCTGCAGCTGAAATGAAGAGACCCAAACATTGTGATCTGCACTCTGTGAATAATTGATAGCAACAAACAAACACAATCAAAGTGCTTCCTTATCGACACCAGAACGAAAAAGACCATAGAGTTGATTCAGGAGTTACGGGCGCCTTCCACTTTAATCTCGGGTAAACAGAAGCTTTATGAAGTGTCGAGACTTTGTTTTGTACGGCGCATGCACAAGTACATTTATGACTGACATAATGACCTCTGTGGAGTCAGTAGAATATGTTTTTCATCGAGGCTGCGTCTAACATGGTCCTCTGTTCTCTACATAGGGAACGCTATGGGCCCAAGTCAAARGTAGCTCACTATATAGTGAATAGGATGTCATCTCAGACACCTCCAGAGAAAAGAGGCTGGCAGCATTTCTTTGGGAACCAATCAAACTGCTATGAGATTGATACACTACAGAACATCACAATGGTAAAAATCACAAGGGTAATAAATTGGTTGTCTGCTATAGAGACATAAAATATATTGAAGTTCCAGGTGTACCAAGATGTGTAAGGAGAAGTTGCCTCTAGACACTGATCTTGGTTCAGTTTGGCATTTTTCCCACTAATGGTTAGGCTTAGGATTGGGGGAGAGGAAGCTGATCCTAGACATGCACCTAGGGGAAACTTCACCCCGGAGTGTGACAAGAGACGTGTCGACTTCAGCATTACCATGCTACAGATCCTAGTCAGGGAGGATAACATATTGATAGAGACAAGAGAGATGGGTGACAGCTGATCAAAGATCAAACTGAGATGCGGGAGACAGAGACACAAATTGTTCTTATACAGCCCTAGTTCACTATCAAAGCGTGACTGTGATATGTGTTAAGTAAGGGTGTTGAACTCCTGCTGGCTTGATCAATAACATGTTGTACCTAATGGCCTCCTCTACATGATGTAGACTGGTCTTTCACAACATATTCACTCTGCTGTCAAATGTTACAACTGTGCTGCCCAGAGGCACAGATGTTTTTTCTTCTTTTTTATCTCGTTTCTCTCTCTTTCCCTTGAGAGAACCCTAGTCCCTGTTTGTTTCTCTCTCTTTCCCTTGAGAGAACCCTAGCCCCTCAGCCCCTGTTTGTTTCTCTCTCTTTCCCTTGAGAGAACCCTAGCTCCTCAGCCCCTGTTTGTTTCTCTCTCTTTCCCTTGAGAGAACCCTAGTCCCTCAGCCCCTGTTTGTTTCTCTCTCTTTCCCTTGAGAGAACCCTAGCCCCTCAGCCCCTGTTCGTTTCTCGCTCTTTCCCTTGAGAGAACCCTAGCCCCTCAGGCGGGGGGTTGAACTGAGTCATAGAGATGAGCCTCTCATGGGTAATGATCCAGGAGAAACTCTCGGCCATAAGGTGAGAGTCAAGGATGGTTGGAAATGTCAAGAGGCAATGAGGCACGAGACGTTTCCCATGGTCCAGTTTAGATCAATGGAGCTGTCCACTAAACCGGTGCTGAAACAAGGCTCTGCTCCAACACAATTCCTGTCAGTCTCTCAGTGCTAGGAGAGGGAAGCTTCTGAAGCTAAGCAGGGTTGGTCCTGGTCAGCTCCTGGCTGGGAGACCAGATGCTGCTGGAAGTGGTGTTGGAGGGCCAGTAGGAGGCACTCTTTCCTCTGGTCTAAAAAAATATCCCAATGCCCCAGGGCAGTGATTGGGGACACTGCCCTGTGTAGGGTGCCGTCTTTCGGATGGGACGTTAAACAGGTGTCCTGACTCTCTGAGGTCATTAAAGATCCCATGGCACTTATCGTAAGAGTAGGGGTGTTAACCCCGGTGTCCTGGCTAAATTCCCAATCTGGCCCTCAAACCATCACGGTCACCTAATAATCCCCAGTTACAATTGGCTCATTCATCCCCTCCTCTCCCCTGTAACTATTCCCCAGGTCGTTGCTGCAAATGAGAACTTGTTCTCAGTCAACTTACCTGGTAAAATAACGGATAAATAAAAATAAAAAAATAAAAAGGGAGCTGCCCACTAAACCAGTGCTGAAACAAGGCTCTTCTCCAACACAATCCCTGTCAGTCTCTCAGTGCTAGGAGAGGGAGCTGTTCACTAAACCGGTGCTGAAACACAGAGCTGTTGGTTCAGGCTGTCACTCCTACCCTGCTTTAAAACAGCTGAGGATCGCTTGAAATCCTTCATCACTATCCACATTTCTGGACCTGGACATGAGATATAATCACATAAAATGGACACAAAACAATATGCGACTGTTACTGAATTTTTAAAGTCCATTTCAAATCATGATGTTTGGAGTACCAGCACTAAACAGCAGAGGTCTCCCTTATATTAAACTGCCTGGCTCATTAGGTTGAATACACAAGGCAGTTCACACCAGGTAAAGAGATGTCAAAATGTCAGAAGCAGCTTTGATGATACAGATGCCATCATATATCTGCTTGTTAAGTTCACAGACGAACAAACTACAGCATGTTACAGACAGTATGTGGACTATGTTTTGCATATTAATGTATCTTTTGATGTAGCCAGGAGATGTTGCTGAGCTCTGGGACAAATGTTTGTTTATATCCTCTAAGGTTAAAGCAGATGAAACCTCAGAGTCATTTCTCCTTTGGTGAGTGTGTGAACTTTGTTAGTATCCAAATTCTTGACTCTCTGTGTGTGTGTGTGTGTGTGTGTGTGTGTGTGTTGTGTGTTGTGTGTGTGTGTGTGTGTGTGTGTGTGTGTGTGTGGGTGTGTGTGTGTGTTGTGTGTGTGTGTGTTTGTGTACTAGGGTCAAGAGGAGCTATCACCTATCCTTAGAGGGATATCACTGTCCTTGAGAGGAGCTATCACCTGTCCTTAGAGAGGAGCTATCACCTGTCCTTAGAGAGGAGCTATCACCTGTCCTTAGAGAGGAGCTATCACCTGTCCTTAGAGACGACCTATAACCTGTCCTTAGAGAGGAGCTATCACCTGTCCTTGAGAGGACCTACACCTGACCTTAGAGAGGAGCTATCACCTGTCCTTAGAGAGGAGCTATCACCTGATCTTAGAGAGGAGCTATCACCTGACCAAAGAACATTGACACAGCAACAAAATGAACACACCAGACTGGCAACATGTCACTGTGCATGGTGACATGAGACACACACACAGACACACACACACACAAACAAATTACACAAACACACAGATCCATACACAGATGTGGCAATATGTGTTTCCAGCTCGTGAGAAAGCCATACCTTCTGGTAACTCAAATGTGTATGTTTGCTTGCACCAATTCCTGGGAAATGTCCTTAGGATACATACCAAATGACACTCTATTCCCTAATGCACTCCTTTTAAGTAGTGGTCTCATAAGGCTCCGGTCAAAAGTAGTGCACTATATAGGGAATAGGGTGCCATTTGGGATACAGTTACAGCCTTAGTCTCTGCATTGGCTTTGCATGATTAATGGATCACCTTGCAGACTGGTGACCGTATCTGCTGCTGCTTGTCACCTGAAGCAGCGGGATGCATTTGGAGAGGGCCGTAACAGAGAGGAAGGACCCAACAGAGAGAGAGGACCGCAACAGAGAGGAGAGGACCCCAACAGAGAGGAGAGGACCCAACAGAGAGGAGAGGACCGCAACAGAGAGGAGAGGACCCAACAGAGAGGAAGAGGACCGCAACAGAGAGGAGAGGACCCAACAGAGAGGAGAGGACCGCCAACAGAGAGGAGAGGACCCAACAGAGAGGAGAGGACCGCAACAGAAGAGGAGAGGACCCCAACAGAGAGGAGAGGACCCAACAGAGAGGAGAGGACCCCAACAGAGAGGAGAGGACCCAACAGAGAGGAGAGGACCGCAACAGAGAGGAGAGACCGCAACAGAGAGGAGAGACCGCCAACAGAGAGGAGAGGACCGCAACAGAGAGGAAGGACCCAAGAGAGGAGAGGACCCAACAGAAGGAGAGGACCGCAACAGAGAGGAGAGGACCAAACAGAGAGGAGAGGACCCAACAGAGAGGAGAGGACCGCAACAGAGAGGAGAGGACCGCAACAGAGAGGAGAGGACCCAACAGAGAGGAGAGGACCCCAACAGAGAGGAGAGGACCCAACAAGAGAGGAGAGGACCGCAACAGAGAGGAGAGGACCGCAACAGAGAGGAGAGGACCCAACAGAGAGAGAGAGGACCCAACAGAGAGGAGAGGACCCAAAAGAGAGGAGAGACCCCAACAGAGAGGAGAGGACCGCAACAGAGAGGAAGAGGACCCCACAGAGAGGAGAGGACCGCAACAGAGAGGAGAGGACCGCAACAGAGAGGAGAGGACCCAACAGAGAGGAGAGACCCCAACAGAGAGGAGAGGACCCCAACAGAGAGGAGAGGACCCAACAGAGAGGAGAGGACCCAACAAGAGAGAGAGGACCGCAACAGAGAGGAGAGGACCCAACAGAGAGGAGAGGACCCAACGAGAGGAGAGACCCCAACAGAGAGGAGAGGACCCCAACAGAGAGGAGAGGACCGCAACAGAGAGGAGAGGACCCCAACAGAGAGGAGAGGACCCAACAAGAGAGGAGAGGACCCCAACAGAGAGGAGAGACCAACAGAGAGGAGAGGACCCAACAGAGAGGAGAGGACCCAACAGAGAGGAGAGGACCCCAACAGAGAGGAGAGGACCCAACAGAGAGGAGAGGACCGCAACAGAGAGGAAGGACCCAACAGAGAGGAGAGGACCGCAACAGAGAGGAGAGGACCCGCAACGAGAGAGAGGACCGCAACAGAGAGGAGAGGACCCAACAGAGAGGAGAGGACCGCAACAGAGAGGAGAGGACCGCAACAGAGAGGAGAGGACCCAACAGAGAGGAGAGGACCCAACAGAGAGGAGAGGACCGCACGAGAGAGAGGACGCCAACAGAGAGGAGAGGACCCCAACAGAGAGGAGAGGACCCCAACAGAGGGAGAGGACCGCAACAGAGAGGAGGAGACCAACAGAGAGGAGAGGACCCCAACAGAGAGGAGAGGACCCAACAGAGAGGAGAGGACCCCAACAGAGAGGAGAGGACCGCAACAGAGAGGAGAGGACCGCAACAGAGAGGAGAGGACCCAACAGAGAGGAGAGGACCGCAACAGAGAGGAGAGGACCCCAACAGAGAGGAGAGGACCGCAACAGAGAGGACTGCAACTGAGAGGAGAGGACCGCAACAGAGAGGAGAGGACCGCAACAGGAGACTTCAGGGGAAGATAAGCTTTTCACACAGTGGAGTGAATCACCCACAGCTAGCTCTCTATCTACTCTCTCTGTCTGTCTGTCTCTACCTTCTCTCTCTATCTACTCTCTCTGTCTGTCTCTACCTCTCTCTCGGTCTCTGTCTCTTGGACTATGTCTGTCTCTCTCGGTCTCTGTCTTTCTCTCTCTCTCACTCTCTCTTTATCTCTACTTTCTACCCTCCCTCTTACTACCTCTATCTCTCTCTCTCCAGCTCTACTCTCTCTCTCTCCCAGTTTCTACTCTGTCTCTCTCTCTCTCCAGCTCTACTCTCTCTCTCTCCCAGTTTCTACTCTGTCTCTCTCTCTCTCTCTCTTCACCCCATACGAATTATAGTCAGACCAGCTTATTTAATCACCAACTATGAGGCAGAAAGTGCATCAACTCCTCAAGTAAATTATTCAATATTTGCATTGCTTTATTGTAATAAATCTCTGGCACATCTATGAGCCAATTCCAATTTAATCTTCAGAATAACTGTCAATTCATGCACGGGTATAAATTCCATAAATCCTCCACACACTGCGATTTGTTAGAAAGCCGGTGTTTTGGTGAACTGTTTTCTAAATTTGCCATCGCATTGTGCCCTGCCATTGTGCGTTTCCGTTTTTTCATGCAAGAGCTCTTCAGCGCAGAGCAGGGTTATTTTGTGTAGAAATTGGGTCATTCATTTTATGTCACAGATTTATAATGTGTTCTGATGCACTTTTATAATTGTGTTTCAGTGCCTCAGTCTGAGTGTTTTATCTAGAAACGATGTGCCCTTGTCTGGTTTGGTCTGGTTCCCCTTCGCAAAAGGTTCACTTTAACATAGCTGTTCTCTGGTGTGCTCTATAAGGTCTCAAAAGAACAACGTTCGCCTCTGCATCACCACTGGCCCCCCCCACACACACACACACACACACACACACACACACACACCCACACCCACACCCACATTCACATTCACATTCAGGTGATAAAGAGAGACAGACTAATTGGCTTTCTAGCTGACTGACCCTAAAAGCAGGAGAAAGCGAGTTGAGATGAAATAAGGTGGACTGTCTGGGCCGTGGCCACCCCGAGACGATGAAAGCCCAGGAGAGAACAAGAGGCATTTGCATAGACAAAATGGCCACTGACACACACAGGCGAGTAGCAGAGGAACCGTGAGTTGAAAACGTCCTCTTTCACCGCTGCCAAGATTGAAGGAAGTCTTGGAGCCTCTCTGCGGGCCCTCAACCTGTCAGTCCTGTGACGAGGGAGATTTTGTTTGGTCGGTTAATAGAGGAAAGCACGTTGAAGAGGAGGTTATAGAAGCCACGTGCCCCAAATGAAAAACAGCAGGAACTTAATTGAAGCAGGTAGGAACTAAAGTGAGAACCCCCGTGSCAGCGTTTTATTTTCCACAGAGGCAGCGACACAGATTTAATGCAATCACCGAGTCGGTGGGTCATAATTATCACGAGATGGATGGCTGCTCACTGTTGCAATGCATCTCGGGTGCCATAAAGGCCGCAAAATAAATATCCTCTAGCTTGCGGTACAGGATTCCGCCTCAGCTGTTGCCGACTCCCGCCAAAATTAAAACTGTGGTGCGTATCAGGGTGTGAGAGCAGCTATGGTGGAATCCAAAACAGAACAGGGAAGATAGTCTCTCTCAGAGTGGAAATCCTGGAGAGTTCCRGGAAGTATGGGCCTGCAGTGCTGTTAATGTGCACGTGGGATGAAGACCTGCGCACAATGTAGAGTTAAAAAATATATAATATATATTTTACCTTTATTTAACTAGGCAAGTCAGTTAAAGAACAAATTCTTATTTTCAATGACGCCCTGACCTTAGATATCTCTGTTTTTCTATATATTTTGGTTAGGTCAGGGTGTGACTAGGGTGGGTACGCTAGTTTTGTATGTCTAGGGTTTTTGTATGTCTAGGGTTTGTATTGTCTAGGGGTTTTGTATGTCTATGGTGGCCTGATATGGTTCCCAATCAGAGACAGCTGTTTATCGTTGTCTCTGATTGGGGATCATATTTAGGCAGCCATTTCCTCGTTTATGTTGTGGGATCTTGTCTACATTGAGTTGCCTGAGTGCACACCTGTAGCGTCACGTTTCGTTTGGTTGTTTGTTGTTTTGTTAGGTGAGTTTCAGTTGATTAATATTATGTGGAACTCTACTCACGCTGTGCCTTGGTCTCATCTTTACGACGATCGTGACACTTGTTCAGGTGCAGAACGACAGATTTTTACAAGTCCGGTTACTAGTCCAACGCTCTAACCACTAGGCTACCTACCGGCCCAGAGTACAGCAGGACTGTGACTAGCAGCCCTTTCACAGAAATAAAATATCCTGCAGGCACTACAGCTGTGAGTTGTGCAGGTGTGGAGGATCGTCATCCATCGTTGTTCCACTGTAGCTCCACGATGTGTCTTGGGAGGCTTTCATCTGTGAACCACCACTGTCTGCTGTATAGATTTACACATAATGGACACTCCTCTCTAGCAGGAAATCAACACTGAATATGGCTCAGTTTCATGCCTCGATTGTTCCATCTCATGAAACACACTTGTAGGCTGCATAGGGACAATAAATGATGAGTAACAYGGAAGTCAACAGGTATAATACATTATAATTTAGCTGTGAGCATGAATAAACCTTCATAATACTTTACATAATACTTGGCAAGTTGTACATGTTTTGATGTAAATAACATTTGACTGCATCAATGTATTTGAGTGTACTTTAATATCTTTGAGTGGTTCATGTGAATATATTGTGTTCTATTATCTATCTGTCCAATGTGTTGTGGTCTGGTCTTAATGATGACTACGTCTCAAATGGCCATTCCCTCTGTAGTGCACAACACTCTGGTCAAAGGCAGTTCACCATAGGGAATAGGGTGCCATTTGAGACACACTAGAGTGAAACAGAGCAGCCTCCATAATGGTCTGCTCTTGGCCTGTATAACTGGCCTAAACCAGGAACAGCCTCCCTTCCGCCTCACACCTTCAGCAAAGCACCGATAATCACAGCGCAAATGAGCCTGCTGTAACCCACATACTCCCCTGACGGAACTGCAGCCACAGCGCCGCAATCCACATCACTCCCCCTATCGCTAGGATTTCATTTCCAATTCCAGAAACATACTATCGTATAAAGACCCGCCGTCGTTTATTATTGTGCATCGTGTTTATGAACATTGTTTTTTTTTAAGGAAACGTAACGGGTAATGGGCTCTCTCTCTCTCTCCTTTTTCACATAGGGAATAATATGAGTATTCATTTGCCATTACGTGTCCTTTGTTATGCTGTAGCAAAGCGTCTTGTGAAAGGCAGTCTGGGAGATGGGGATATTACACATATTACACTCCAGAGCTGCGGCAGGCAGCCTAAGCCTCATCTCTCTGGGAAATTGCCTCAGATGAAGGAGATGCTCAAGTCTGATGCTGTTTGATCAACAAGACCGTTTGCCCTCATCCAAGCAAACACAATACAAAACTATAACCTACTCTAAACATGGCCTGGGCTACTGCAGTAGAAGTCCCATATGGACGACGAAGATAATAATAAAAAGATGGAAGAGAGACTGGGAGTATTCTCAAACCCTGACACTGGAGGACCTTCGGGACAATGGTTGATACTTTGTGATATTACAGTACACCAGGGTCCCCCAACTGGCGGTCCGTGGGCCAAATTTGGTCCGTGGCTGGTTTTATTTGATCCCTCAAGTTTTCTGAGCAAAAATAAATAAATAAATATATATATATATCATTTTCATTGTTGGACATAAAAGACTGTAAAAACACAAGGAAATGAGCTCCAAGTGATTTTTATTTGAATAAATCTGTTCCCAAGTATTACCACACATAGTAGAGAGACACGTGATCATATCATATCACATATCATATGTAAGCAAGGTATTAAATGATTATGTTTTAGTCAAACATTATACCTGTTTGGGCTTCTTGCAGTCAATATGCAGTCTACAAACTATTTGTTATTACAAACTKGGTGGATCGAGCCCTGAATGGTGATAGCAGTCCGTAACCACGGGTATGACAAAACATTTATTCTTACTGCTCTAATTACGTTGGTAACCAGTTTATGATAGCAATAAGGGGACAACAGCTAAGGGCTGTGTCAAGGCACTTCGCGTTGTGTTGTGCATAAGAACAGCCCTTAACCGTGGTATATTGGCCATTTACCACACCCCCTCAGTGCTTATTGCTTAATTATGTTCCGTCCTCCTGACCATTGTCGTGGCAATTTCCTGTATTACCAAATGAGGAGAGTTACAAACCACACACCAGTCAGAGTTATACTTAAAACTCATCTTTAATAATATGAGCTTTACCATAGCCCTGTGACTTTCAACAATTCACTATCTATAATGAATTGTTGTGAGTCCCAACATAATGGCAACTGAGATCTTTTATAGCAAAGACACACCCCTCTCAACTTACATGACGAACCACAGATCTTTAGGAACTCTTCACAAAGGGCCTTTTACTTGAGAAAGGAGTATCCCATAGCCAGATAGCATTAGCTATAAATTATCGCTCCGTTTGGTCTCTAAAACAAGGTTCTAATCTCGTTCCTGGTACTTCACAGTACCAAAACATTACCTTTACTATCTGGAATGCTCTTTAGGATGTATTGGCCAAAGACATTGTAAAAGACAAGCCTGACCTCTCCCCTCTCTGAGCCCCAAGTGACTGAGCCCTAGCTGAGAAGGGAAAAGTGCAACTGTCAACAGTATAGTCCAAAGGGATACATTCTAATGACAAGTATCTCACATAAGCATATTGTGTAAATAAAACATCTTATTTATCTATGTTACCCAACTAATTCTGATTCATCCGCCGCACCATCCACTCAAGAAAATAGTCGGCCCGCGACTGAAATCAAGTTGATGATCCCTGCAGTTACACGATTTGTTTTGTAAACCAAGTGGTATAGACCGCAGACCGGCTGATTGTTTGTAAACACCAGTGGTATAAACCCAGACACGGCTGATTGTTTGTAAACACCAGTGGTATAAACCCAGACACGGCTGATTGTTTGTAAACACGGCTGTAAACTGCAGACATCGCCTATCCCATTGTTTGCCTATTAACCTCTTCCTATATCCCTTCACAGTAGGTTTGCATGTGTGCACGTCTCTCTCCCCTTGGCAGGCACTGCTATCTCCTTGTGCCAGCATGTCTCTCTGGGGTTACTGTAGAGGGCATCGCTGTTGGGCAGCTGAAAGATGGGCATCTCCACAGGGGGTGTGGGGGGGGGGGCATGGTTACTGGGCACACACTGACCTTCTCTGTGTTTGAGGGGTGTTGGCACAGTCTGACACCATAATCACTGGTGCCTTGGAAGCAGGTCCAAGTTGTAATCGCACTACCCAGGAACCGTGCCCACCGGTGTGGTCAGCTTGAGGCAGACGCTTCTATCCAAAATGACTTTCTGTCATGTGTGCATACATTTTTTGTATGGGTGGCCCCAGCGTTGCAAGTGCCATTCTCTACCAACTGAGCCACAGAGAACCACTACATGTATCCGGATAGGTCTAATTGGCTTCTGAAGACTGCAGTTTCTCCACTGATGATTGTGTTATAGAAACTGCTCACACAGTAATGACAATGCTTTGGATCTAACGTAATTTGAAAACGTTATTGTACACTGTGTTAAGGGATCTACTGAGGGGGATAATATAACCTTTATGTTGATTTGTAGGATGAACAACCAGATCATCATTATTATTATAGAATAATAGAATATTGTGCCATTAAACAATAGCTGTGGTTTATATTTCCTTAGAGAGAACCTTGGGATGTGACCAAGTTTTATTTAATTATGTTGTTCTTTTTCAAATAAGATAATAAAAGGATGACAGATTCTATGAGGGGGCTTTGTGAAATTACATATCCGTGATTTACTGATACTAGCAAGGGCAGTGTGTGGGTTTCTGTTTYATTTCAAATGATCTCATTGTTTCCATGCACCTGCAACAAGATAGCTCAGATGTGTGTGCCTTTCTGAATTGTTTAAACACAATCAAAAAGCTCCTCTCTGACAGAGCGAACCACGGAGAATCAACCTCCCAGCAACAGCATAGTCCAACACTCAGTCTTCAGTGCGTCGGTGAGATATATACCAAAGTGTCACACGTAACAAATGCAATTTCACAGAGGCAGAGATGAGCATTAAAGGTTTGTGCATTTCAATGGCCGCCTCCCTCAAAGTAAACATCCCCATTTATCTCTGCAATGCCTCTGCTGCCTTTACTCACCGTAGTTCACACGGAACTCTTAATTCCCTGTGATGCCAGGGGCCTTTTTAGGTTCAGCCCTGGCCTCTTTTTAGGCCTAAAAGTAGTTAAGGATGCAGAGGACACGAGAGGAGTGAAAAGCAGGAGAGAGAGAGAGAGATTGCCATCGAGGGGCTACGGAGTGGGGATGTCACTGTGGTTCACTACAGGCCTCTGAGCTGTGAGGTCTGATGTAATAAACGAGAGCAATGCAATAAGAAGATTTACGGAGGACATTTAGGAGGGGTGACAGGCACGACAGAGCAGAGAGAGAGAGCACCAGCACAGTATGGATCCACGTCCACTCTTATTGTGACAAACGACAGCGTGACAAGAGATATTCAGAGGCTGGGCTTCAAAAGATGTTAGTGACACCAATCATCAATGGGTGTATAAGCCAGGGAGAGTCTGTACTATAGATAGCAGGCTAGGAGCAGACAAAACCTGCAGTTGACTGACACAACACTGAAATAGGGAGCTCAAAACCCCAACTGTTCTCCCTATCTCCACTGAGTGTACAAAWCATTAGAGACCTACTCTTTCATGACACAGACTGACCAGGTGAATGCTATGATCCCTTATTGATGTCACCTGTTAAATCCACTTTTATCCGAGTAGATGAAGGGAAGGAGATAGGTTAAAGAAGGATTTTTAAGCCTTGAGACAATTGAGACGTGGATTGTGTATGTGTGTCACTGAGAGGAGAAGACAAAAGATTTAAGTGCCTTTGAACGGCGCATGGTAGTAGACGCCAGGCACACCGGTTTGTGTCACTCAGAGGGGAAGACAAAAGATTTAAGTGCCTTTGAACGGCGCATGGTAGTAGACGCCAGGCACACCGGTTTGTGTCATGAACTGCAACGCTGTTGGGTTTTTTCTTGCTCAACAGTTTCCCATGTGTATCAAGAACGGCCCACCACCTAAAGAACATCCAGACAACTTGACACAACTGTAGGAACTATTGGAGTCAACATGGGCCTTTCAACACTTTGTAGAGTCCATGCCTCGACAAATTGAGGCTGTTCTGAGGGCAAACTGGGGTGAAACACTATTAGGAAGGCGTTCTTAATGTTTTGTACACTCATTGTATAAAGACACGTATTTAATGACATACTGGAGAGAGAGAGACTCACTTCCTCACACACACAGAACAGGCTCACCTTTCAATTGGAAACACACTCAAATACTCACGCGAYTGGGATTAGTTGGTTGGTGTCACGGAGTGCTTTGGCCAGGCGGTTTGAGTCCAGTTTCATATACACAGAGTACAAAACATTACGAACACCATGCCAATATATATATATATATCTTTTTTTGCCCTCAGAACAGCCTTAATAGGTTGGGGGCATGGACTCTACAAGGTGTCGAAAGCTTTCCACAGGATTGCTAGCCCATGTTGACTCCAATGTTTCCCACAGTTGTGTCAAGTTGTCTGGATGTCCAATGGGGGGGTTCAAAAGGCATTTTAAACCTTTAGTCTTTCCCATTCACCCTCAATGGCACACATACACAATCAATGTCTCAATTGTCTCAAGGCTTAAAAATCATTCTTTAACCTGTCTCCTCTCCTTCATCTACTCGGATCGAAGTGGATTTAACAGGTGACATCAATGTGGGATCATAGCTTTCACCTGGATTCACCTGGTCAGGAAAGAGCCAGCTTCGTCTCATAGTCTAGACATAGCATATAGTAAAAGTAAATACGGGACACTCAAATTAGTATGATATGTTACGTTTGGTATGGTTACATAAGACAGATGTTTACTTCAGGCAAAAACGAAAGTAGGGTAGTTGATCGGAGTAGAAGGGTGGGTGTATAATGAGAAAGTTYAGCAACCCAAAGGTTGTGAGTTCAAATCTCATCACCAACAACTTTAGMATTTTATCAACTTTTCAACCACTTACTACTTTTTTAGCTACTTAGCAGCTACTTAGCATGTTAGCTAACCCTTCCCCCAACCCTAACCTTTTAACCTAACTCCTAAACTTAACCCTAACCTTTAGCCTAGCTAACGTTAGCCAGCTAGCTAACTAGCTAAAGTTGGTAACATATCATACATTCTGCAAATTTGTTACATATATTACGTTTTGCAAATTCGTAAAATATTGTACGTTTTGCAAATTCCTAACATAAAATACAAATTGTAATCCGTAACATATCAAACGAAATGGGTGATGGACATCCACAAATGAATACATACCATATGAAATATAACATATCATACTAAATGGGAGTGTCTCGGATTTATGTACAGAATAATACGAAAATGTTCTGAGACCAGGTGGAAAGAGCAGGTGTTCTTTATGCTTCGTACACTCAGTGCATGTTGACAATATGAATGTAAATGTTGATAAACTGCCAGACAAACCTAGGCTACGTTCAGTAGTAAAACGTTGTCAAGCTTTGCAGAAAGAAATATAGTATGTGAAGAAAAACATGCCTCTGACAGRAATCACATTGGTTATATTCATGGCATTATTATCTGCAACATTGTACAAAGCTTGTCCACTGAACGTAGCCCTCGAGGCAGCAGCGTGACTTGTTGCTCGTTGGTGGTATGCTTCACTGTATCAACAGTGCATTCATTGGTTGAGTCGTTTAATGAGGGTCTCCTCCTCCACTTCACTCTCAACGCCAGTAGCTATCTCGAGAGCTAATGGAGGGTGTCTGCAGCTCTAATGAATAGGGGAGAGCAGCCAACCCTGCGGGATAAAGCCATCCAAACATAATTAGCGATAACCCAACACCCAAACGAAAGAAACTCTAGTAGATTGGTTCAATGTCACCAAAGTCAACAGCACCGCACGCCGAGCTTCTCTTCTAATTTTTTATGAGTAAATAATACAGAGTGAAAATAATTTATTAAAACAACTATTGTGGTGGAGAGACCACCTGACATAGTATTATTTTTTTTTGTTGGTTCTCTCATTTCTCTACATTGTGAACCCTGTAAATGTTTTAAAAAATAACCTTAAATCGACTTACATGAATATTAACAGGGCTTATCTATGTACAATATACATAATATAACATCATGTCACCAGTGTGTAAATACAGTCAGGTTCTTTATAAAAACTTTCTAAATAATAAGTCCTTGTTATCCAATTTCACAAAACATCAAATAAAAGGTGAACAATATGAGAGCTAAAAGTCAACGAAGTGTCCTGGACTTTGTGGTCAGTTAAGAAACATAAATGACTGAGACTCTTGTGATGATCTGTCCACTACAAGAGAATAGATCATTGTTCTTCAGTTGTGTACACAATTGTTCAGAACTCAAAACCACAACTTTGTCCTTAAACCTTCAGCTCCCCTTTCTATTCCCAATCCTTGTCCTGCGAGCAGTATGTTGATCTAGCCCAAAGCTGCAATAATTAAAGCTGAACCCACCAACATGTAAACCGTACAGGAAATTATCCAGAATTATTACACTTCGTATTAAACACATCGTGGAATCAGGTGCAAACGCTGTGGAGATACAGGCTGGCTGGCTGTGGAGATGCAGGCTGGGGGGATACAGGCTGGGAGGCTTGGGGGCTGGCTGTGGAGATACAGGCAGGCTGGCTGTGGAGATGCAGGCTGGGGGGATACAGGCTGGGAGGCTTGGGGGTTGGCTGTGGAGATACAGGCTGATGGGCTGGCTAGGGACACGACACAAACACACACACACACACACACACACACACACATCACACACACACACACACACACACACACAACACCGCCAGCCAGTCTACCAGTCTACCAGTCATTCAAGTCCAGTCTACCAGTCATTCAGTCAGTCATTTAGCCAGCCAGTCAGTCAGTCTGCCAGCCAGCCAGCCAGCTAGTCATGTCTGCCAGTCAGTCTGCCAGTCAGTCTGCCTGTCAGTCAGTCAGTCTGGCACTCAGCAGCCAGTCAGCGCAAACACCTTAGATCAGCACTAAATGAGCGTTGGCTGACAGCTGCTTATGCCCACACACACACACTGCTATTACACCCTAACATGGAGACACTCCACTCCCCTCTCAGCTCTAACACCACAGGGAATTAACTAATGTGAACGTTACAGTTTTGTCAGCATAGCTGAACATGGCCAATCCATGCTGGCTCATTGCACTGACAATGTGACTGACATTCTTCTCATATTTTGCCAAAATCCTGTCAAAGATCCAACTCCTGATTTTCTGACACACAGACAGTCAGTCCCATTTAAGGGAGTTTCATTCATTAACCTTTTTAATTATTGCATGCTTTTTAAAGATTAATATACACATTTAAGTGGGGGGGGGGGGGGGGGGCTTTTGTAACAGTGAAAAGTGGGTGTCTTTATAAGAACAGATGTCTGCCTACACCTGACACTTTTTTTTTATATGTGGATATCGTAAACTGGGACGATTCACCAGGGAAGGTATC
>NC_036855.1:3967142-3975400 GCF_002910315.2 Salvelinus sp. IW2-2015
GCTATCCCCCGCCTGTATCCCCCCAGCCAGCCCACCAGCCGGTATCCCCCCCAGCCAGCCCACCAGCCGGTATCCCCCCCCAGCCAGCCCACCAGCCGGTATCCCCCCCAGCCAGCCCCACCAGCCGGTATCCCCCAGCCAGCGCACCAGCCAGTATCCCCCAGCCAGCGCACCAGCCGGTATCCCCCAGCCAGCGCACCAGCCGGTATCCCCCAGCCAGCGCACCAGCCAGTATCCCCCCCAGCCAACCCACCAGCCGGTGTCCCCCAGCCAGCGCACCAGCCGGTATCCCCCAGCCAGCGCACCAGCCGGTATCCCCCAGCCAGCGCACCAGCCGGTATCCCCCCAGCCAGCGCACCAGCCGGTATCCCCCAGCCAGCGCACCAGCCGGTATCCCCCCAGCCAGCGCACCAACCGGTATACCCCCCAGCCGGCCCACCGCCGGTATCCCCCGCCAGCCGGCCCCCCAGCTGTATCCCCTAGTGTGTGTGTGTGTGTGTGTGTGTGTGTGTGTGTTCAAGTGAGCACATCTATCAACCTTTTAATATGTCAAAGTGGTCAAATGCACAGAACCACACAGACATGTACCTTCCGAGGTTCTGTGAGTCTAGAGGTATGCTTGGATGATCGTGTAACACAGAATATGCATTTCAGAAGAAAAGCGGCTAATGTCCCAATACTGTGATCTAGATGGTGGGTACAGGATAGTGTCTGTTACAGCATACTCTGCTCAGGGATGGGAAGGACTGACAGCAAGGGTTGAGATCAATGAAATGTAAGAAATGGGTAGGATTTGAGCTAAAGTCAAGTTGATTGGAAGTTTTGAGGGTTGAGGACACTGATTGTTAGGTGAATTCCAGAGATGACTTTCACTTCCATGATTCAGACGGTGATGTGTCCATTCAATTATATGTTTTAGGGGATATGGGGAAAGTGAAAGGTGTGTGTAAGTCTGAGTGGTTGTGTGTGTGTGTGCGTGCGTGTGTGGGCACGACGCCAGTGCCTTAGCCGTCGTGTTGGGCCAGGGCCTGCAGTTCGGCAGTTTGAAGTGAGTGCTGCAGGAAGACGTTCTTGTGGCTGTACATGTGCAGGGAAAGGGGCCCTCTGGGAGGCTGGCCCAGGCGGCCCGTGAAGGAGGAAGAGGAAGATGAGGTGGAGAAAGAAGGTTGGCAAGGGATAGGTACAGGGGCTCTCTCGCTGTTTGAGGAGAGGCTGCTGCGGCAGGGACTGCCTCGGCTCTGGAGGCTGGAGCTGCTGCCCCACACCACAGCCCCCACTCCCACCGCCCGGGGGATCTGGCTGGCTGGGTAGTCGATTCTCCTGAGAGCCCCTACCTCTGATGAGGTCAGAGCCCCTTCTGGTCTCCTAGGGGGTCCTGCATGGTCCCTGCCTCCCCCGGGGCCACTAGACGACAGGGCTGGGGCTGGGCAGTGGCTCTCATCGCT
The DNA here is from genome assembly GCF_002910315.2 of Salvelinus sp. IW2-2015. Taxonomy (NCBI): domain Eukaryota; kingdom Metazoa; phylum Chordata; class Actinopteri; order Salmoniformes; family Salmonidae; genus Salvelinus; species Salvelinus sp. IW2-2015. The sequence goes on from NC_036855.1 coordinate 3,968,588, forward strand.
GGAAGTGGAGTGATCTTCCGCCATACGGCTGTATTGGTCCGCGATGAGAGACCGAGCCGGCCTTCTGTCTCTTGTGCTGGTACTGTTTTGGCTTGTTGCTCGGCTGGGATGGATGGTCTGCGAACCGAGAGAAAGAGCAGCAGATAAAAAGGGAGAGAGAGAAAGAGGGAGAGAGAAAGACAAAAAACTGTAAAAATATGACACCAATGTAGCTGGTTAACTGCAGGGACATTTTGACGAGGCATCGTAAGTTCCCGGAGCTTTGTCTAATTATTTCCCGACCAACTGGAACCTTGCTCTGTAAGAACCAGAACAGGAAGCAGCCTCAGTCCAACTGGCGACTTTAACCAGAACAGGAAGCAGCCTCAGTCCAACTGGCGACTTTAACCAGAACAGGAAGCAGCCTCAGTCTCTACAGCACACAGTGGGGAGGTGGTACACAAAGCAACATAGCACCAAGGAGAGACAGCCACCTGTTCCTGGTCACACAACACTGCCTCTCTTATGCAACATGGCCATGTTTAGCAAACACTTTTAWCCAAAGTGACTTACAGGACCCCTTTCTCCCCTCTCTCTCTCCAGATGAAATCCTGCTGACCACTGGCTGCGTCCCCTCTGACTTCAAAAGGGGCCCGAGTCGCTCCCCTCCTCAAGAAACCAACACTTAACCCTCGTATGTCAAACACTAAAGACCTGTATCCCTTCTTTCTTTTCTTTCAAAAACACTTGAGTGTGCGGTCTCTGACCAACTCTCTCGTTATCTCTCTCAGAACAATCTTCTTGACCCTAACCAGTCAGTCTTCAAGGTGGCTCACTCAACCAAGACTGCTCTTCTCTGTGTCACGGATGCTCTCTGCACTGTCAAAGCTGACTCTCTCTCCTCTGTTTTCATTCTCCTAGATGGATCTGCTGCCTTGGATACCTTTAACCATCATTCCCCCCTTCTGACACCCAGCCTGGCAGATATCTCAGCTTGGATGTCGGCCCATCACCTCAAGCTGAACCTCGACAAGACGGAGCTGCTCTTCAGATACTACGAAAAATGTTTGACTAACTAAACACAATCTGAGTAGACGGGAGGTTACATAGGAAATTAACCGAGTCGACAGCCCAAAAAGTAAAGCAATTTCCTTACCGTGTTTGATACAAATCTACTCTGAGCAGGGGAATCTAATTACAAGGAGCAAAGCATATGCAATAACTTTCGAGGTGTAAACGGGAATTGAATGTAATATCACCGTGTTATTCCATCACAGAGGAAAACAGATGGAGACAGAACGGGCTTATTGGGACGGAGGAACAGAGTGCTAACGCGTCATGTCTGATCCCATTTAGTATGTGTATTTATTAGGGATCCCCATTAGCTACTCTTCCTGGGGTCCAAACAMATCACACCAACAAATCTAAATAACACARTACATCATAGAACATTATTACACCACKACATATCTACAATACAACAGCTATAACACCACCATACAACAATAATAATACAATATACGTGTGTGTGTGTTGCTGTCTGCCATTTCACAGTCCGCGTTGTTCAATAAGTTGTAGTTTTATCGTTTTTTTCTGCTTGCATTAGTTACTTGATGTGGAATAGAGTTCCATCATTACTTAAGCAGAAATAACACTATCATTCCATCAACACATTAAATGGACACAGTAATAAAAACCTGAAGAACACTGAGTAATATTAAAGTGACTGTTTCTTTATCCTGAAATTACAAATTGCCAGCTGCATCTGCTTTTCAAAATAATCACTTGTATATATATATAATTCCTGCAGATATCCCGAGATCTGTGAACTGACATTGAAAGGACAAATTCTGTTGAGCAAAAAGCAGTGTGTGTGTGTGCTGAAGAGTTCTCCAGCGTGTTGTTTGAAACAGGGCTGGTAGAGAGATGGGAGGAGTGGCGGCGTAGCCAAAGACAAGGGGGGGGGGGGGGTTGATTTACAAACTCTGGTGTCTCCTCAACTATACACTCTGCGGCAACCGGCCTGCCTCTTAGTCGGCAAAACACACACACCACACACGCACATGTGTGTGACCCCATAGTAAAAACAGATGATTTAAAAGGAAAGCCTCTGCAGCCCCAGTCTTTATTGGGCTGTGAACACACAGCAAGTTGCTAATGGCAGAGTTTTGTTAAAAGCCTTCCAGCTATTATATGCACAAGTGGAGACGCAACACCATTTCATCACTTTTTCCCCCTCAGAGGAGCAAATGCCCACAAGCAAGGAGCACACAAGGCACAGAAAGCACAGCATGCCACAGCAAGGCACAGAGAAGCCACAGCAAAGCACAGAGCAAGCACACAGCAAGCACAGCAAGACAGAAAGCCACACAAGCACAGCAGAAGCCACAGCAAGGGCACAGCAAAGCCACAGCAAGGCACAGAGAAGCACAGCAAAGCACATAGTGCTACAGTAGCACACATCCACCACAACACAGCGCATAAAAGCCTCACTGAACAGTCTGTTAGTGCTGCTGCTTGTTCTCTAATCCAGTTTTCCACACTGAACACAGTGAGTCAGTAGAGACAGTACAGTCTATCACCTGAACACAGTGAGACAGTAGGTCAGTACAGTCTGATTCACACTTAACACAGTGAGATCAGTAGAGACAGTACAAGTCTGATTCACACTGAACACAGTGAGTCAGTAGAGACAGTACAGTCTGATTCACACTGAACAGTGAGCAGTAGAGAACAGTACAGTCTGATTCACACTGCACACAGTGAGAGAGTACAGTCTGATTCACACTGAACACAGTGAGTCAGTAGAGACAGTACAGTCTGAATCACACTGAACACAGTGAGTCAGTAAGAGACAGTACAGTCTGATTCACACTGAACACAGTGAGAGAGTACAGTCTGATTCACACTGAACACAGTGAGTCAGTAGAGACAGTACAGTCTGATTCACACTTGAACACAGTGGAGTCAGTACAGTCTGATTCACACTAACACAGTGAGAGAGTACAGTCTGATTCACACTGAAACACCAGTGAGTCAGTACAGTCTGTTCACACTGAACACAGTGAGTCAGTGAGCAGTACAGTCTGATTCACACTGAACACAGTGAGTCAGTACAGTCTGATTCACACTGAACACAGTGAGTCAGTACAGTTGATACACTGAACACAGTGGCCAATGTACAGCTCATGATTCACACTGACACAGTGAACAGTAGACAGTACAGTCTCGATTCACACTGAAGCACAGTGATCAGTACAGTCTGATTCACACTGAACACAGTGAGTCAGTACAGTCTGATCACACTGACACAGTGAGTCAGCTACAGTCTGATTCACACTGAATCACAGTGACACAGTAGATACAGTACAGTCTGATTCACACTGAACACAGTGAAGACAGTAGAGACAGTACAGTCTGATTCACACTGAACACAGTGAGTCAAGCAGACAGTACAGTCTGATTCACACTGAACACAGTGAGTCAGTAGAGATAGTACAGTCTGATTCACACTGAACACAGTGAGTCAGTACAGTCTGATTCACACTGAACACAGTGAGACAGATAAGACAGTACAGTCTGATTCACACTGAACACAGTGAGTCAGTAGAGACAGTACAGTCTGATTCCACACTAACACAGTAGACAGTAGAGACAGTACAGTCTGATTCACACTGAACACAGTGAGACAGTAGAGACGTTACAGTCTGATTCACACTGAACACAGTGAGTCAGTAGAGACAGTACAAAGTCTGATTCACACTGAACACAGTGAGACAGTAGAGACAGTACAGTCTGATTCACACTGAACACAGTGAGTCAGTAGAGACGTACAGTCTGATTCACACTGAACACAGTGAGACAGCTACAGTCGGATTCACACTGAACACAGTGAGTCAGTACAGTCTGATTCACACTGAACACAGTGAGTCAGTAGAGACAGTACAGTCTGATTCACACTGAACACAGTGAGTCAGTAGAGACAGTACAGCGTCTGATACTAATGCTACAGTCAGCCATGAGCACAGCAGTCATTCATGTGTTGTTAAAATTTGCCATCTGAAGACAGACTGCTAGTGTATTGGACACTCCATATGAGTCACAAATATCTGCGACATGGAGCAAAAAACATGCTCTCTCTCTCTCTCTCTCTCTAAAAACAAAATGGAAGGACGTGAACAGCCCTTCTCACCCACAACTAAATGCAGTTTGTCAGATCAATACAATGAAGCAGAGAAACAAACTCTAAACATGTAGTGAAAAGACTGTCGTTGAGGGCTTGGGCTTTTTGTCGCGCCTGCCTCTCGGTATTGTACGATCTTCGCAGAGCCAGCTGAGGTACAATCAGAGTCCTCTCGTGGTGATTACGCAATCAGAGTCCTCTCGTGGTGATTACGCAATCAGAGTCCTCTCGTGGTGATTACGCAATCAGAGTCCTCTAGTGGTGATTACGCAATCAGAGTCCTCTCGTGGTGATTACGCAATCAGAGTCCTCTCGTGGTGATTACGCAATCAGAGTCTCTCGTGGTGATTACGCAATCAGAGTCCTCTCGTGGTGTTTACGCAATCAGAGTCCTCTCGTGGTGATTACGCAATCAGAGTCCTCTAAGTGGTGATTAACGCAATCAGAGTCCTCTCGTGGTGATTACGCAATCAAGTCCTCTCGTGGTGATTACGCAATCAGAGTCCTCTCGTGGTGATTACGCAATCAGGAGTCCTCTCGTGGTGATTACGCAATCAGAGTTCCTCTCGTGTGATTACGCAATCAGAGTCCTCTCGTGGTGATTACGCAATCAGAGTCCTCTCGTGTGAATTACGCAATCAGAGTCCTCTCGTGGTGATTACGCAATCAGAGTCCTCTCGTGGTGATTACGCAATCAGAGTCCTCTCGTGGTGATTACGCAATCAGAGGCCTCTCGTGGTGATTACGTAATCAGAGTCTTCTAGTGGTGATAAGGATCACTCCGTACTTTGCTCTGTTCATCTTTCCCTCAATCCTGACTAGTTTCCCAGTCCCTGCCACCACCATGCTTTACCATAGGGATGGTATTGGCCAGGTGATGAGCGGTGCCTGGTTTCCTCCAGATGTGATGCTTGGCATTCAGGCCAAAGAGTTCAATTTTGGTTTCATCAGACCAGAGAATATTTTTTACCATGGTCGGAGAGTCTTTAGGTGCCTTTTGGCAAACTCCAAGCGGGCTGTCATGTGCCTTTTACTGAGGAGTGGCTTCTGTCTGGCCACTCTACCATAAAGGCCTGATTGGTGGAGTGCTGCAGAGATGGTTGTCCTTCTGGAAGGTTCTCCTACCTCCACAGAGGAACTGGAGCTGTGTCAGAGTGCCCATCGAGTTCTTGGTCACCTCCCTGACCAAGGCCCTTCTCCCCTAATTTCTCAGTTTGGCTGAGTCTTGGTGGTTCCAAACTTATTCAATTTAAGAATGATGGAGGCCACTGTTTTCTCGGGGACCTTCAATGCTGCAGAAATGGTTTGGTACTCTTCCCAAGATCTGTGCCTCAACACAATCCTGTCTCTGAGCTCTACGGACAATTCCTTCAACCTCATGGCTTGGTTTTTGCTCTGACATGCACTGTCAACTGTGGGACCTTACATAGACAGGTGACTGCCTTTCCAAATCATGTCCAATCAATGGAATGCACCACAAGTGGACTCCAATCAAGTTGTAGAAACATCTCAAGGATGATCAACGGAAACAGGATGCACATGAGCTCAATTTCGAGTCGCATAGCAAAGGGTCTGAATACTTATGTACAGTGGTAAATAAGGTATTTCTGTTTTCATTTTTAATACATTTGCATTTCTAAAAACCTGTTTTCGCTTTGTCATAATGGGGAATTGTGTGAAGATTTATGAGAAAACAAATACATTAAATCCACTTCAGAAAAAGGCGCAATGTAACAACATTTGGAAAAAGTTAAGGGATCKGAATAAATAATTAAAAAAATTCTCTAAATAAGTGTTGTTGTTCAGTTAAAGGTCAAATACACCGCATTTCAAACAGTCAGCAATAATCGAATGAATTCAAGGCTTGTGAAGTTATACTTAGGTTAAATATAAGCCTTCCATAACAATAAGACCCACAAATAATTAATTTGATCAAAATAGTTTAACCTGCTTTCTATGAAAATGCAATTTTTTGCTACAAATTTAACCAGAACCATGTATAATGTACATTCACTAATAATGACTGACTTATTGTAGCAGGCATTAGGCTATAGAAAATAACACAGGTCTCATCAACCATCTATCAAGCCCACGTGCTAGCCATTAGCCAGCTAATCTTTATATTTCAAGTGTAGCCAAGTTGGATCTATTTGCTACAGTAGCTGAACAAGGTTGAACAGTTGAATACTTATGCACACACCCTTCTGTCTGTCTTCAGCGGTTTGAACAGCATGTTAAGCCTTTCCACTTTGTTCAGATGTTGAAATCAAGTTGCCTACCTTATTTCTCAGAATGAGAACAAGTTGCCAATTCCTTATATAAAATGGTGTTTTATGCTCATATTGCACATTTATAAAACACAGACTAGACAGGTAGTGTAACGCAGCATTGGTGTACACGTACCGCTAGCAGCATTGGTGTAGCCACGTACCGCTAGCAGCATTGGTGTACCCAATACGCGCTAGCAGCATTGTTTTACCACGTACCGCTAGCAGCATTGGTGTACCACGTACCGCTAGCAGCATTGGTGTACCACGTACCGCTAGCAGCATTGGTTACACATACCGCTAGCAGCATTGGTTACCACGTACCGCTAGCAGCATTGGTGTACCACGTACCGTAGCAGCATTTCAGCCAAAGAACTGTTACAG